>NW_022631061.1:8701044-8722921 GCF_010015895.1 Lontra canadensis
CTTATCTCAAAAACAATCACACTGGAGATTATGGGTTCAACATAAGGATTCTGGAGGGACACAATTCAGTCCATAGCAGTTAGTATTATAAATGGAATTATCACTTAATTTCCTTTTTAGGTTATTCATTGTTGGTGTATTAAAAAAACACATTATTTTCAGTGTTGGTCTTGTACTCTGCAAATTTGCCAAATTTATTACCTCTAATAATTGTGTGTGTGTGTGTGTGTGTGTGTGTGTGTGTGTATACACATGTGTATGTTCTTTAGGGTTTCTATATATAGGATCATAACATCTGTTAATTGAGGTAGTTTTATTTCTTCCTTACAATTTGGTTATTTCTTTCCTTTGTCTAATTGCTCTTGCTAGGGTCATTCTTTCATTTTAAGGAATTGGCTCATGCAGTTGTTAGAGCTGGCCAGTCTGAAATTTGTAGGGCAGGGTGGTAGGCTGAAAACTCAGGCAGGAGTTGATGTTGCAGTCTTGAGACAGAATTTCTTTTCCAAGAAACCTCAGTTTTTGCCGCAAAGGCCTTTATGTATTACCAAAGTTGATTGAAAAAGGCCTACCCATATCATCAAGAGTAATCTTCATTTAGAATCAATCAATTGTAGATGAAAAACACATCCACAGAATTCTTTTCACAGTAACACCTGGATTAGAGTTTGATTAAATAGGTGGGTAGCAAAGTTGACACATAAAACCAACCATCACACCCAGTGTGGTAGATAGTTTTATTCACAATTTTTTAAATAAAAAAATTTCACTTCTCTCATGGCTTTAGTTTGGGTATAATATACTTCCCCTGCCCTAGTGACTTTCCATTTTGCCATATGACTTGCTTTGGCCAATGGAATGTAAGTGGTTGTAACATATGCCCTCTAGTTGTGAAACTAGATGCAGTCTTAGAGAGAAGGGGAAGGCATGTATGTTCTGAATTCTTTGACTTTGCCTGTATGTGCGTGTGTTTGTATGTATTTCTGCAGGCCATGTTATAGTGTCCATCTTGAAATGGCTCCTACTGGCAAAAGAAGAAATACTTGGCACACCAAAGACAATTCAACTCATTAAGTATGTTAAAAACACATGAATTCTTAATATTGCTTAAAAAAAACCCCTCACTAGTCACATTGAAGATTGTTAGGACATCAATTCGTTATTCTGAAAATGGTAAATAATGGTTAAAAAGAAAACAATTAACCTGCTTTTTCTACATAAACTGAAATTCAGAGTAACCAAATTGCTGATGAAGAAAAACTTTTTTGGAAAAAATCCAATGAATAAATAAGGGAGGAATGATACATCACCATTTTGGAACCCATAAGAAAATAATGTTTCTGAGAAATAGTGAGTGCAGTTCCACATGTAAAGAGCTCAGAAGTTGCTACTCCATCATAACAATAAGTAAAAAGATGAAAAAACTGAAAAATCAACAACTCTTTAGATCTTCAAGAGAAATGAGGTCACAAGGCACATACTGCCCGCCATGTGAATATAGAATCACAATTTATTGGAGCAGCAACCTCCATGGGAACCAGTGCCAGGGTAGGGAGACCTGAATTACAATTGATGAATTGCTGGGGGTTCAGTCTGGACTTTTCTGACACCCAGACCCTAGGGGACTGAGTCATGAGGCACACTTCTGTAAGAACTCTAATGTAAGAACACAGTTCTGTAAGAACTCCCAAGAACTCTACCAGGTTATCACAGTAAATATTAAGAGAAAAATCTGTGCTCAGACAGGAGGAGAGGAAAAGGAGCCATCTGAAAATAAACCAGAGAACTCTGTTCTTAGTAAGGCATGCCCTTGGAGGAAACTAGAGCCTAAGTTGTTGGGGTTTTATCAGAGCCTGGACCTGGGAGACGCGGGGGACCTGGGGGAAAGGAAATACTCAACTCTAGCCCACTCTAGCCATCCTGTCCCACATATGAGAGGAAGGGGAAGGAAACTGAGAAGCCCTCATGAAGTTCAAGGTTCAGAGGCATATGCTCACTGAAAGACTGAGGCCTACTTATGAGACTGTAGAATGCTTCACTTCACCTAAATCTCATTAATACATTATGAAAGCTCTGTTTCAACAGTTCCTTTTATGTGCCCAGCTATCAAGAAAAAAATACAAGACTTTCCAAAAGACAAAAAACGTAGATTGATGAGACAAAGCAAACATCAGAACCAGACATTGCACAGATATTGGAATTACCAGATTGGGACTTTAAAACTGTGATTAAATGCTGAGGACTCTAAGGGACAAAGTGGACAGCATGCAAGAAGAGATGGACAATGTAAGCATAGAGATGAAAGTCATAACAAGGAGCCAAAAGTAAATGTTAGAGACTAAAAAATGTATGAAAGAAATGAATGCCTTTGATGGGCCTGTTAGAAGACTGGACATGGCTGAGGAAGTAATAACTAATGTTTGCCAAATAACCATTAGGTAGAAGGTTGAAAGGGGACTTTATAAAAATGGATCAGGCTGACGACACTTGATCAATCTCAATAGTACTGCAAGTGAGATGATCCAGTATTGTGTACCTCCTAATGTGATACATCTCATATTGTTACTATGTATGAAACACTTTCACAAAACCAGAAATTGAATCTAAATCTAATGAAACTTCTAGGTTTAACTCCTAGTTTACTTGGAAAAAGAGGCACAGAGTAACATGTTAAGTAACATCATGATAATAGAATCCACCCAGTATACAATGTGGTAACCACTGTAGGAAAATGGAATGTAAACTGGCTGTGTTAACTGTTATGGGCTGAATTTTGTCCCCCGAAAATTCTGTGCTGAAGCTTGAACCCCTAGGACCTCAGAATGTGACTGTATTTGTAAATAGAGTTTTTAAAGGGGTGATTAAGTTAAATGAAGTTGTTAAATGGGCCCTAATCCAATATGATGGGTACCCTTATAAAAAGAAGTTAGGGCACATAAAGAGACACCAGAGATAAGAGCACACCAAATCCGTGATATTTTGTTATGGCAGCCAGCCCTAGTAAACTAGTATAATAACACTAAGTGGAATAATGATTTTTTGGTTATAAGAATAACAAAAATGGACTTTATCTATTAGAGATATAAAATTTAGTATTTACGGTGAAATTATGAATTTTGGGATCTGGCTTAAAATACTTAAAAAATACATAGTAGATGAAATAAGAATGCAAATTTTTGGTAATTATTGAAACTGAGCAAGAGGTATTAGAAGTGCACTGTAGCTCCACTTTTGTATATGTTTGAAGATGTCCAAAATAAACAGTTAAACATGTATGCACATGTACACACATACACATACATGCAATATGCCTATATCATATGTAAATAGAGTTTTTGTCAGAATTTTGGCTCAGGGTCATCCACTCTGATGGATTTGGCTACTGGCATGTGCTAACGACTCTCAAGTCTACAGTTTTACCCATTTCTGGTAACTCAACCTTTTCACTTGCTGTACCAGAGGCCTTTCACATGTAAAGTGTCCAAAATGAAATCATCATCTTTTCCTTCAGATTTTCCATGTTTTCCCTGCTTTTGGTTTTCTCCTTCCCATAGATAGAGTCTGGCTTAGAGATCTCTCTTAGATCCCATATGTCACCAGTCCTCAAGTTACTGGAGTTCTATTTCTAAATACCTATTGGGTCTGTCCTCTCTTCTCTTATGGTATCACTTCCATGGTTCTCATTCTGGTTCACTGTACTCTTACCTGGATGGCTGTAGGTAACTCTTAAAGTTCCTTGCTTTCTTTCTCATTCTCGGTCTCCCTCTGCTGGCTTTGTTCATGTTGTTGCTAAAGTTGTCTTTTTTTCTCATAATTTTTTAAAGAAAGTTGGACAGAAAATATACAAATGCAAAACAGTGCAAAAGTGTATAACAATATAAAAGTGAGTCTATTATTGTGGTATAATTTATGGTAGTACAGATCTAGAAGAAACCAAATTTTCCTCAAAAGGTAACCTGAGTAAACCAGGGTAGGGCCATATAATGGAGTAATCTGTGACTCTAAAAGGGAATGAAGAATATATCTGTCTATAGCATATATTGTTGTGTGAAGAAAGTCCTACACCTTTAATGAGACCCGGTTCCTTTTAGTGGGAAGGTGGAGCACAGCCTGGCCCTAGTAGTGTTTGTGGCTTCCAGATTAGTTATTGTTTCTAGGTATTTCACTAGACAGTGGTAGGAAATAAATGTAAGTATAAATAAAATTTAAAAATAAGTATATTAACATATATCATGAAATTTATGGACATTCCAATTTAAATTCAGTATTTGGGGGGTTTTTATTTAACCTCTTTATCTTATTTGTGTATAGCCTTTCTCCCACAGTGAAAATGCTAGTCCACAAAGTGTACCTAAATAATGATTTGTTGCTTTGTCCTACATTACATTTGCAACTGTCTCAGAATAACATCAAAACTACAATTAACAATATGATCATTGTAATATTTAAAGATTTTTTTTTTGAAGATTTTTTTGTCCTTAGAGTATATACTATAAAAAATACATTATATAAATTCTGGTTTTTTTAAAGACATTTGAAATAATTTCTTTCAGTTTGGTTATGTTTTGCTTTTTTTTTTTTTTTTTAAAGATTTTATTTATTTATTTATTTGACAGAGGGAGATCACAAGTAGACAGAGAAGCAGGCAGAGAGAGAGAGAGGGAAGCAGACTCCCCGCTGAGCAGGGAGCCCGATGCGGGACTCGATCCCAGGACCCTGAGATCATGACCTGAGCTGAAGGCAGCGGCTTAACCCACTGAGCCACCCAGGCGCCCATGTTTTGCTTTTGTTTTTAGGAATTGATTTTTTTAAATAATTTACTTTTATAAGAATGTGAAATAAATGTATGATTATATATTAAATCTAAAAAATTAGGTTAAGCTCAGAAACTCTAGCTTCTATTCCAGTTCCTTTTTCTCTTCCACCTTACCTATATTGTTAAGCATATATTTTAGTTTAATGTAGTTACTATATGTTTGTATGCAACACATGTGTGTAGTTATCATTTGTATATGTGTGTGTGTGTGTTTTATTACTAAATAAAATAAAGAGAGAGGATTAATCATTTATTCTGTTTTTGTAATTTTCTCTACCTTAAGGATTTCAATTAATTTATGAGTAAAAGTTTCCTTAAGAATAAAAGCTAATAGAATTTCTGGGGAGGATGGTGGAATAGGATGACACTAAGCTCACCTCCTCCCACAGATACACCCAGATGACAGCCACATCAGTGTAAATAACTCAGAAAATGACCCACACAGGTAAAAGAGCCATAAAGGTGACTGGACTATAGGCAAATGTGGCTTAGCCACAATAATAGGGTGCACACAGCATACATTGGGAAAAAACATTTCTGAAGTGCCAGGGACATGGTACTGTAGGGCCCTATAGAAGCTCTTCTTCATAAAGTCACTATTCAAGAATAGGAGACAAAGCTTTCTTAATATAGAAACAGATACAGAGAGTTAGATAAAATGAGGAGACAGAAGAATATGTCCCAAATGAGAGAACAGGGCAAATCACAGCAAGGGAGCTAAATGAAACAGAAATAAGTAGTATGACTGGTAGAGAATTTAAAGTAATGGTCAAAAAGATATTCACTGGACTTGAGAAAAAAGTGGAAGATGTTAGTGAGACCCTCAACAAAGAGATAGAAAAACATAAAAACAAATCAGAGATGAAGAACTCAATATCTAAAATTTAAAAACACACTAGAAGGAATTAGTATTAAAGGAGAGGAAGTGGAAGAATGGATCAATGACCTGGAGGACAGTAATGAAAAGCAATAAAGCTGAAAAGGAGAAAGAGAAAAGAATAATAAAAAAATGAGAAGAGATTAAGGGAACTCAGCAACACCATCAGGTATTAACACCAATTGTATTATAGGGATTCCTTTAGGAGAAGAGAAGGAAAAGGGGGTGGAAAATTTCTTTGAAGAAATAAGAGCTGAAAACTTCACTGAACTGGGGAATGAAACAAATCCAGATCCTGGAGGTGTAGAGAGCCCCCAATAAAATCAGTCCAAGGAGGTCCACACCAACACACATAGTAATTAAAATGGCAGAAAGTCATGACAGAGAGTTCTAAAAGCAGCAAGAGGAAAGAAAACAGTTACATACAAGGGAAACACCATAAGGCTATCAGTAGACTTTATAGCGGAAACTTTACAGGCCAGAAGGGATTGGCATGATATATTCAGAATGCTGAGAGGAAAAAATCTGTAGCCAAAAATACTCTGTCCAGCAAGGCTATTATTCAGAATAGAAGGAGAGAGAAAGAATTTCCCAGACAAAAATTAAAAGAATTCACCTCTGAGTCAGCCCTGTAAGAAATGTTAAAGGGGACTTTTTGAGTGGGAAGGAAGGACAATAAGTAAGAGTAAGAAAAGTGAGAAGCACAGAAACAACAAAATTAGGTATATCTATAAAAATCAGGGGATTCACAAAAGAATGTAAAATATGACACCATATGCCTAAAACATGGGATGGGGAGAGGAGTAAATATTTAGTGGTTTTAGAATGGCTTCAAGCTTAATCAACCATCAAATTAATACAGACTGCTCTATGCATAAGATGTTATATATAAACCTAATGGTAATCACAAATAAAAAAACTCTTAATAGATATGCAGAGAGAGAAAGAGAAAAAGAGAGAGAGAGAGAAAGTAATCCAAGTATATCACTAAATAAAGCCAGCAAATATTGAGAGAAGAGAGCAAGAGAAGAAAGGAACAGAAAAGAACTACAAAACAACTGTTAAACAGCTAATAAAATGGCAATAAGTATATACCTAGTGATAACTACTTTGAGTGTAAATGGACTAAAAATTCCAGTCAAAAGAGATAAGGTGTGGGGTGCCTGGGTGGCTCAGTGGGTTAAGCCGCTGCCTTCGGCTCAGGTCATGATCTCAGGGTCCTGGGAT
Organism: Lontra canadensis; assembly: GCF_010015895.1. Lineage (NCBI taxonomy): Eukaryota > Metazoa > Chordata > Mammalia > Carnivora > Mustelidae > Lontra > Lontra canadensis. The sequence continues at coordinate 8,707,962 of NW_022631061.1, forward strand.
CGAGTCCCGCATTGGGCTCTCTGCCAGCGGGGAGCCTGCTTCTCTCCCTCTCTCTGCCTGCCTCTCTGTCTACTTGCCATCTCTCTCTGTCAAATAAATAAATAAAAATCTTAAAAAAAAAAAAAGAGATAAGGTGATAGAAAGGATAAAAAAACAAGGCCCATTTATATGCTGCCTACAAAAGACTCATTTCGACCTGACACATGCAGATTGAAAATGAGGGGGTAGGAAAAACACTTATATAAATGGAAGTGAAAAGAAACACAGGGCAGCAATAGACAAATGGGCTTTAAAACAAAGACTGTAACAAGAGACAAAGAAGGACACTACATAATCATAAAGGGACCAATTCAACAAGAAGATAATAACAATTGAAAATATTTATGCACCCGACATGGGAGCACCCAAATACATCAAGCAGTGATTAACAGACATAAAGGAAATAATTGATAATAACATAATGATAATAGGGGCTTTAATGCCCCATTACATCAATGGATAGATCATCTAAACAAAATCAACAAGGAAACAGTGGCTATAAGTGGCACATTGGACCAGATGGATTTAACAGATATATTCAGAACATTCCATCCTAAAACAGCAGAATACACATTCTTTACAAGCACACACAGAATAGATCATGTTAGGCCACAAAACAAGTCTCAACAAATTCAAAAAGATTATAGTTACATTATGCATCTTTTCTGACCACAATGCTCGAAATTAGAAAATCAACCCCAAGAAAAAATCTGGAAAGAACACAGATACATGGAGGTTAAATAACATGCTACTCAACAATGGTTGAGTCAATCAAGAAATCAAAGAAATAAAAAATTACAAGTGAAAATGAAAACACAATGATCCAAAATGTTCAGGATGCAACGAAAGCAATTCTAAGAGGGAAGTTTACAGCAATATAGGCCTACCTCAAGAAGCAGGAAAAATGTCAAATAAACAACCTAACTTTATACCTAAAGGAGATAAAAAAGAACAACAAAACTCCAAACCAGCAGAAAGAAGGAAATAATAGATTAGAGCAAAAATAAATGATATAGAAATTTTTTTAAAAAGTGGAACAGATACACCAGGAACTGCTTATTTGAAAAGATCAGCAAAAATGACAAACCTCTAGCCAGACTCATTAAAAAAATAATAAAAAGTTGGGGGGGGGGAGAGAACCCAAACAAAAATCACAAATGAGAGAAGAAAAAAATACCCAACACCACAGAAATGCAAACAATTGTAAGAGAATATTATGAAAAATTATATGCTAACAAATTGGACAACCTAGAAGAAATGGACAAATTCCTAGAAACATATAACCTACCAAAACTGAAACAGAAAGAAACAGAAAGTTTGGACAGAGTGATTACAGCAATGAAATAGAATCCATAATCAAAGAACTCCCTACAAACAAAAGTTCAGGACCAGACAGCTTCACAGGCAAATTCTGCCTAACGTTTATTTATTTATTTATTTATTTTGAGATTTTATTTATTCATTTGACAGAAGAGATCGCAAGTAGGCAGAGAGGCAGGGCGGGGGGAGCAGGCTCCCTGCTGAGCAGAGAAACCGATGCGGGGCTGGATCCCAGGACCCTGGGATCATGACCTGAGCCGAAGGCAGAGGCTTTAACCCACTGAGCCACCCAGGTGCCCCGCTACCTAACGTTTAAAGAGTTGATACTTATTCTTCTCAAACTATTCCAAAAAGTACAAGAGGAAGGAAAACTTCCAAATTCATTCTATGAATCCAATAGTACCTTAATACCAAAACCAGCTATCACAAAAAAAGTGAGCTATAGTGCATTATGTCTCATGAACATAGAAGCAAAAGAAATCCTCAACAAAATCCAGGGCACTTCAGTGGCTCAGTCAGTTATGCATCCAACTCCTGATTTTAGCTCAGGTCAGGATCTCAGGCTTCTGGGATCAAGCCCTGAGTCCAGCTCTACACTAAGCAGGGAGTCTGCTTCTCTCCCTCTCCATCTGCCCCTTCTCCCACTTGTGTACATGCTCTCTCTTTCTCTAAAGTAAATAAATAAGTCTTTAAAAAAGAAAATGCTCAACAAAATCCTAGGAAGCCAAATCCAGCAATATTCGCCATGACCAAGTGGGATTTATTCCTGGAATGCAAAGGTGGTTCAGTATTCACAGTTCAATCAACATGATCTATCACCTCAATAAGAGAAAGGATAAAAACCATATGATCATTTCAAAAGATGCAGAAAAAGCATTTGACAAGATAAAATATCCATTCATGATAAAAACCCTCAACAAAGCAGGTCTAGAGGGAACATCCCTCAAAATAATAAAGGCCATATATGAAAAACCCACAATAAATATACTCAGTGGGGGAAAACTGAGAACTTTTCCTCTGAGGTTGAGATAATAAGACAAGGATGTCCATTCTCAACACGTTTATTTAATATAGTACTGGAATTCCTAACCATACCAGACAACAAAAAGCAATGAAAGACATCCAAATTGGCAAGGAAGAGGTAAACCTTGCACTGTTTGCAGATGACATAATACTATATGTAGAAAACCAGAACACTCTACCAAAAAACTGCTAGAACTGATAAGTGAAATCAGTAGTGTTTGTCACTACTTTCACTACTTTTGTGCAGGACACAAAATAAATGTATAAAGAGAAATTAACCATCCCATTTATAATTGTACAAAAATAATAAGATACCTAGGAATGAACTCAACCAAAAAGATAAAAGACATACTCTGAAAACTACAGCACATTGATGAAAAAAATTAAAGATGACACAAAGAAATGGAAAGACATTCCATGCTCATGTGTTGGAAGAGCAAATAATGTCAGAATGTCAATACTGCCCAAAGCAATCTACACATTTAATGCAATCCCTATCAAAAGACCAATAGTGTTTTTCACAGAACTAGAACAAACAGTCCTAAAATTTGTTTGGAGCCACAAAAGACCTTGTATAGCCAAAGCAATCTTGAAAAAGAACAGAACTGGAGGTATCATAATTCTGAACTTTAAGTTATATTACAAAGCTGTAGTTCTCAAAACAGTATGGTATGGGCATAAAAAATAGACACATGTAGATCAATAGAACAGAATAGAAAACCCAGAAATGAACCCACAACTACATGGTCAATTAATCTTCGACAAAGAGGGAAAGAATATCCAATGGGGGAAAAAGACAGTCTCTTCAACAAATGATGTGGGGAAACCTGGACAGCTACATGCAAAAGAATGAAACTGGACCACATGTAACACCGTACACAAAAATGAACTCAAAATGGATTAAAGTCCTAGATAGAGACCAGAAACCATAAAAATCCTAGGAAAGAACATAGGCAGTAACATCTTTGACATTGGCCACAGCAATACTTTTTCTAGATATGTCTCCTTAGGGAAAATAAAGCAAAAATAAACTACTGGGACTACATTAGAATGAAAAGCTTTCGCACAGTGAAGGAAACAATCAATAAAACTAAAAGGCATCCTATGGATTGGGAGAAGATATTTATAAATGACATACTTGATAAAGGTTTAGTATCCAAAATATATAAAGAATTTACACAATCAACACCCAAAAAGCAAATAACCAGATTAGAAAATGGGTAGAAATGAACAGACATTTATCCAATGACATCCAGATGGCCAACAGACACATGAAAAGATGCTCAACATCACTGATCACCAGAGAAATACAGATCAAAACTACAATGAAGTATCACATCACACCTGTCAGAAGGGCAAAAATAAAAGATACAAGAAACAACAAATGCTAGCAAGGAAGCAGAGAAAAAGGAACCCTCGTGCCCTGTTGGTGCGAAGGCAAATTTATGTAGTCACTTTGGAAAATATTATGGAGATTCCTCAAAAAGTTAATCTGAGGGTTTTGAAGGGGCGGGGGGTGGGAGGTTGGGGGAACCAGGTGGTGAGTATTAGAGAGGGCACGGATTGCATGGAGCACTGGGTGTGGTGCAAAAACAACGAATACTGTTATGCTGAAAATTTAAAAAAAAAAAGTAAGAAATGGAAAAAAATATAGAACTACCCTATGATCCAATAATCACACTACTGGGTATTTACTCCAAACATGCAATACTAATTCAAAGGGAGACATATGCCCCTATGTTTATTGCAGTATTATTTATAATAGCCAAATTATGAAAGTAGCCCAAGTACCCATTGATAGGTGAAGGAATAAAGAAGTGGTACATAAATACAATGAAATATCATTCAGCCATTAAAAGGAATGAAATCTTGTCATTTACAACAACATGGATAGAACTAGAAAGTATAATGCTAAGTAAAATAAGTCAGTTAGAGAAAGACAAATACCATTTGATTTCACTCATATGTGGAATTTAAGAAAACAAAGCAAAAATGACAAAGGAAAAAAAAGAGAGAGAAACCAAGAAATGGATTCTTAACTATAGAAAACAAACTGATGGTTACCAGAGGGGAGATGGATTGGGGAATGGGCAACGGAGATAAAGACTACACTATCCTGGTGGGAAAAAATTTCACATAAATAAGAAAATAGAAAATAGCAAGTATTGTCAAGGATGTGGAGAAATCGGCATCCTTATACATTGCTAGTGGGTATGTAAAATAGTGCAGCTACTATGGAAAACAGTGTGGTGGTTCCTTAAAAAGCTCAATGGAATTACTATGTGATCCAGCAATTTTACTTCTAAGTATATTCCTAAAAGAATTAAAGTTTAACAGATGTTTGCACACCATTGTTCATAGCCACATTATTCACCATAGCCAAAAGGTGGAAACAACTAGGCTATCCATCAAAAGATAAATAAACAAAATGTGTTGTTTGCATACAGTGGAATATTTTTAGCCTTAAAAAGTGATGAAATTCTGATACATGCCATGCTAACATAGACAAATCTTGAGCCTTATGCTAAGCAAAATAACCTAAACACAAAAGGACAACTATCACATGATTCCACTTAATGAGGTACTTAGAATAGTTAAATGCATAGAGAAAGAAAATAGAACAGTTAACCAGGGGCTGTGAGGAGAGCAGAGTGGGTAATTGTTGCTCAATGGATATAGAGTTTCAATTTTGTAAGGTGAAAACTTCTAGAAATAGAGAATTACTGATGGTTAAACAACATTTGTGAATGTACTTAATGCCGCTGAATTGTTCATTTAAAACAGGTAAACATGGTATATTTTATCTTATGTATATTTTACCATAATAAGAAAATACTAAAAATACCTCCAAAACAACTCTCCCATTCTTTGTTCCAGAGGATTTGAGTTCATACTGTGTTCTGATCTCTTTTACCCATTTCAATAGCTTTCAATAGTCTTCCTTACCTTTTTAACTTTGGGGCAATTTTTGCTTTGACAGTTCATATTTCTGGCGTTGCACTGTATGTATTATATTGCATGTGTTATATTTAGTTACTTGAGCACATATCTGTTTTTCAGTGATATTTGAAGCCCTTTGAGGTTGGGACCCATGTTAGGGCTTCAAAAAATGTTGGGACACCTGGGTGGCTCAGTTGGCTAAGTGTCTGCCTTCGCTTGGGTCATGATCCTGGAGTCCTCGGATTGAGTCCAATATCAGACTCCTTGCTCAGCAGTGCCTGCTTAACCCTCTGCCTGCTTCTCCCTTTGCCAACAGCTCCATTTGCTTGTGCTCTCTCTCTCTCCCTGACAAAGAAATAAATAAAATCTTAAAAAAAAAAAAAAGAGTTTGCTGTAGGGTGCCTGGATAGCTTAATTTGTTGTGTTTGCCTTTGGCTCAGGTCATGAGCCAAATTCTAGAGTTGCGGGATGGATCCGTATGTTGGGCTCCCTGTGGTGGGGAGTCTGTTCTCCCTCTTCTCTTCCTACCCCTGCTCTCTCTCGCTTATGGTCTCTCTCTCAAATAAATAAAATCTTTTAAAAAAAGTTTAAAAAAATGTTTACTGGAAAGAATTAAAATTATTTCTATTATACATGGAGAGTTTTCTTGTATATAAGTGACATCTTGTGGCACCAACTGGAATAGTCAGTACTATATTGGTATTTTTTTTGAACAGATTGTTCTCTTTTTGAAAATCCAGATGCTATATATCTTCTTTAAAGTTTACCTGAAATAAGCATGATTGCAATCAGAGGATAATAAACTAATGGTGATGCTAAAGGATGCTTTTCTATACATGGGTGGGGCCTACCTGGGACAATTCCTAAACACCTACATCACTACAACCCCTTCCAGGTGTGGAAACTCACCAACTTTTAAGAGATTCCTTAAACCAGAATTACTAATTCTTTAAACAATCGGCCTAAAGATGATAGCTGAAACCAAAGAAGAGGAGAAGCATGCATGTTGGCTGTTGTAAGCCAAGAGGATTTGCAGAGAACCCTGACAAATGTCAGCTGGATTGTGAATTTTCTTGAGGGAAGATTTTGGGCTTGAAAAAAATATTTAGAGTTGCCAATGTTTAGTGAATTTTCAATTTATTAAAATTCTAAACTAGTAAATTTAGACCTTTTAAGCCTTTAAATTCAAGGTACTAATTTTATTATAAGGTTAATAAATTTTGTTTCAGTTAAGAACAGTTTCAGGGTGCCTGGGTACCTCAGTGGGTTAAGACTCTGTCTTCGGCTCGGGTCATGATCTCAGGGTCCTGGGATCGAGCTCTGCATTGGGCTTTCTGCTTGGCGGGGAGCCTGCTCCCCCCTACCCTCTTTGCAGGCCTCTCTGCCTGCTTGTGATCTCTGTCAAATAAATAAATAAAAAAATCTTAAAAAACAAAAAACAAAAAACAACAGTTTCTTTAACTCCTCAGGGGATTCTTAAGTGCTCTGAAGTTTGAGAATCATAAATAGGATTTCTAAATTACAATGAATTAATCTCTAATTTTTGAATTATTGTCTCAGCAAGGCCATCAAGAGGAAGTTTTATAGATTTGGCATGAGATTCCATAGCATGTCCAATTCTCATTGGCAGTCTAAACTCAAGTTTCCTTTAGCCATCACTGGTTTCAGAAGAATGTGTCTGATTTGCTAAAGAAAGAAAACAAAGAAACCGAAAACAAAGCAGGAATGGGAAGCAGAATAACATTCCCGCCCCCCCGCAAAGAATTTGACTTATTGTCTGTGCCTGTTTCATTTTTTCCCCAGGCGAACTTACTGAATCAGTATTAGTGAAACTGAGCCTCTACTCTGAACATCTCAGGGACTTACTCTGATTCACATTTGCATCTCTACTGTTTGCTGAAATCTGAGTGCTTAATGTTCATTCACTTACTTAGCAACTATTTATTGAGAGCCTATAATATACCAGGCATGAATCTAAATGCTAAGGATGTTAGCAGTGACCAAACAGACAAAAATTCATTCTAGTCGGAGAGACAGATGTTAAGCAAATAAACAAGAAGAACACATAGTATGTTAGACGTGTCAGTGTCCTTTAGGCAAAGACCAGCAGGAACACACTTGTAGTTGAACAACTTGGGCTTATTGTTGCAGTGAGGGAAACTATCACCATGAGCAACTGTGGGGAGGACCAGTAATAGTGTTAGAAAGAACCTATTATAGAATTTAGACTGGGTAATTTTGGAAAGGATCTAATGAAGTGGAGATTTGCTGTGGATTGGATGTTATCAGGAAGCCGGGACAAAAATCGATAGACTTATCAAGGAAAAAGTAGAGATGATTCAATTACATAAAATACATACATAGAAATGAAAGAGGATATATTACCACTCATGCCACAGAAATACAAAGGATTGTAAGAGATTAATATGAGCAATTATACACCCACAAATTGGACAACTTAGAAGAAATGGGTAAATTCATATGACATGTAATTTTCCAAAACTGAATTGTTAAGAAGTAGAAAATCTGAACAGACCAATTGCTAGTAAGTTCATTGACTCAGTAATCATAAACCTACCAACAAACAAAAATCTAAGACCAGATAGCTTCACAGGTAAATTCTAATTATTTGAAGAAATATTAATGTCAATCCTTCTCAAACTCTTCCAAAAAAATAGAAGAGGGAATATTCCCAAAGTCTTTTTTTTTTTTTTTTTTTTTGAGGCCGCCATTACCCCGATACCAAAACCAGTCAAGGACACAAGAAAATTATAGGCCAATTTCTTGTGTGAACATAGATGCAAAAGTCCTGAACGAAATAGCAAACCAAATTCAACAGTATATTAAAAGGATCATACACCATGATAAAGTGGGATTTATTCAAAGAATGCAAGGATGGTTAAACATCTGCAAATCAATCAGTGTCATAGACTATAATAACAAAATAAAAGATAAAAAGCCTTTGATAATCTCAATAGATGCAGAAAATCATTTGATAAAATTCAACAGCTGTCATGATAAAAACTCTCATCCAAATGGGTGTAGAGGGAACATACCTCAACATCATAAAGGCCATATATGACAAGCCCACTGCTAGCATTATACTTAGTTGTGAGTATAAAAGCTTTTCCTCCAAGATCAGGAACAACACAAAGATGTTCATGTTACTTTTATTCAGTATAATGCTGGGTCCTGCTAGGGGAAAAAGAAATAGGGAAAGAAGTAGAAGACATTCAAATTATGGAGGAAGTCTTTTTTGCAGATGACATGATATTATATGTAGAAAACCCTAAAGATGCCACCAAAAAACTGTTAGAACAAAAAAGTCAAATTCAATAAATTTATAAGATTCACAGTCAATTTGCAAAAATCAATGTGTTTCCATACAGCAATAATGAACTATCTGAAATTAAGAGTACAGTCCCATTTACAACTGGATCAAAACAGAATAAATTTAATCAAGCCAGTGGAAAGAGCTGTGCACTGAAAGCTGTAAGACATCAATGAAAGAAATTGAAGACATAATTACATGGAAAGATATTCTGTGTTTGTGGATTAGAATAATATTGTTCAAATGTCTGTACTACACAAAGCAAGCTATAGATTCTTTGCAATCCCTGTCAAATTTTCAATGTCATTTTTCAAAGAAGTGGAAAAAATTATCTTAGACTATAGACCCAAAAAAGACCCCAGATAGTCAAAGCAATCTTGAGAAAGAACAAAGCTGGAGGCGTCACTCTTCCTAATTTCAAACTATATTACAAAGCATTAGTAATCAAAACAGTCTGGCATTGGCATGAATATGGACACATATCTCAATGAACAGAATAGAGAGCCCAGAAATAAACCCATGCATAGTCAATTAATTTACAACAAAGGAGCCAAGAATATATAATGGAGAAAAGGATGTCTCTTCAATAAATGATTTTGGGAAAACTGGACAGCCACATGGAAAAGAATGAAACCAGAACTCTGTCTTATGCAATATGCAAAAATCACCTAAAATGGATTGAATTTCAGGTTATACCTGAAATCATAAAACTAGGAGAAAACATGGGAACATGAGGCTAGGCTCCTTGACAGCAGTTTTGGTAATGTTTTTTGGAAATGACACCAAAAACCATGGCAACAAAAGCAAAAATAAACAAGTGGGACTACATCAAACTAAGAAACTTCTTCACAGTGAAGGAAACGATAAAAAAACTAAAAGGAAACCTATCAAATGGGAGAACATATTTGCAAATCATATATCTGATAAAGGGTTGATATCCAAAAAATATACAGAAATCCTATAACTTAGCAAAGAAACTCCACAAACAATATGATTTAAAAATGAGGAACTGGGTCTTCTGGGTGGCTCAGTCAGTTAAGAGTCTGACTCTTGATCTCAGCTCAGATCTTGATCTCACGGTCATGAGTACAAGCCCCACATTGGGGTCCATGATGGATGTGGAACCTATTTAAGAAAAATGAGACATTTTCCCAGAGAAGACATACAAATGACCAATAGATACACGAAAAGGTGCTCAGCAAACCAAAACCACAATGAGGTATCACTTCATACCTGTTAGAGTTACCATCATCAAAACGACAACAGATACAAGTGTTGGTGAGGGTATAGAAGAAAGGGGACCCTTGTGCACTGTTGGTGGGCATGTTAATTGGGGCACCCATATGTAAAATAGTATGGAATTTCCTAAAAAAAATAAAAGAAGAAAATAGAAGTACCTTACAATCTAGCAGTTCTACTCTATCATATATCTGTCAAAATCACTAGTTTGAAGATATATCTTCCCCTCCCAGTATTAATTGTAGCATTATTTACAATAGCCAAGACATGGAAACAAACCTAGACATCCATCAGTGGATGAAAAAAAATTGTGGTATATATTCACGATAGAATATTATATCACCATGAAAAAGAAGGAAATTGTGCCATTCACAACAACATGGTTAGACCTTGAGGACATTACAGTAAGTGAAATAAATTCTATAGAGAAATACAAATACTGTGACCTCACTTATAAATGGAATTTAAAAAACAAACAACTGAACCCATAGAAACAGAACAGATTGGTGGTTGCTGGAGGGGGTGCAGGGGGTAAGTGAAATGGGTGAAGGTAGTCAAAGGAGGTCAAAAGGTATAAATTTCCCCTTATAAGTTCTGGAGATGTAATATACAGCATGGTGGCTATGGTTAATATACAGTACTTGAATGTTGCTAAGAGAGTAAGTCTTATAAGTTCTCATCTCAAAAAAATTGTAGTTATGTGAGATGATGAATATGAACTAGACTAATTATGATCATTTCACAACACATATACGTATCAAATTTATTCTACACCTTAAGCTAATACAATATTATATATAAGCTAATATAATATTACTGTGTATATAATATATACACATATATATGTGTACACACACATATGCATATATATGTGTGTGTGTGTGTATCTCAATAAAACTAGGGGAAAAAATGATAAAACTGAACTTCAAATTCCCCACCAACTCCTCTCCTATCATCTTTCCCTTTCCCAGATGACATCTCCATATATATGTGTGTGTGTGTGTACATACACATATATGTATACATATGTGTGCACACACATATACACCACATATATATGTATACATATGTGTACACACATCTATACATGTATATATATATCGTGTGTGTGTGTATGTGTGTGTATCTCGATAAAACTAGGGGAAAAGATGATAAAACTGAACTTCAAATTCCCCACCAAGTCCTCTCCTATCATTTTTCCCTTTCCTAGATAACATCTCCATAATTCCAATAGATCAGGCTAGAAAACTGTGGGCATCTTTGATGCCTCTCTTTTTCTCACACTCACATTTAGTCATCACGTTTACTCACATTTAGTAAATCCTGTCAGCTCTGCTTATGCAATAGAACAGAGTATGACCGCTTCTCACTGTCCAAGCCACCATTTATTATCCTATATAATGGCAACAACTTCCTAACTGGTTGTGTTGTGTTCACTATTGCCTGTCAATAATGTGCTTTCCATGCAGAATGACCTTTTAAATGTCTAAATCTGATTATATTACTATTCTGTTAAAAATTGGGAAAGTCATTAAAAAGCCTACAAAACCCTATATTATCCCACACTCCCATGACCCTTTTTGAACTCACCTTCTGAAACACATTTCTGCCTTTTGTTTTCTTTGCATCTATTTGTTTGGATCTTTGTTTTCTTTGTATCTGTTGTTTGTTTTCTTTACTTATAATTATCTGATATTTTAAAATTGTAATTGTAAATAATTCACTCTATATCTAAGAGATGATTTAAAAAGTAAACATAATATCAATATTGCACCTTGAAATTAAACTGTAATTCCATAATGTTGTCTGATATGCAGAATTTGTATTTCCCTTGTTCTCACAGTTTAAAAGGACATTTGTTCAGATTAGGGTCCAAACAAGGTTCACACATTGCATATGTCTCTTTTTAGTATGTTTACGATGACATATATATGTATTTTTTCAGTGTTCCAAGATTCATTGTTTATGCACCACACTCAGTGCTCCATGCAAATACATGCCTTCCTTAATACCCACCACCAGGTTCACCCAACTCCCCACCCTTCTCCTCCCCTCCAAAACCCTCAGTTGTTTCTCAGAGTCCACAGTCTTTCATGGTTTGTCTCCCCCTCCGATCTTCCCCAATTCTCTTCTCTCTGATTCCCAGTGTCCTCCGTGTTATTCCTTATCCACAAGTAAGCGAAACCATATGATAATTGACTCTCTGCTTGACTTATTTCACTCAGCATAATCTCCTCCAATCCTGTCCATGTTGATTAAAAAGTTGGGTATTCATCCTTTCTGATGGAGGCATAATATTCCATTGTATATAGGGACCATATATTCTTTATCCATTCATCTGTTGAAGGTCATCTGGGCTCTTTCCAACATTTGGCGAATGTGGCCATTGCTTCTTTGGACATTGGGGTACAGATGGCCCTTCTTTTCACTTCATCTGTATCTTTGGGGTAAATACCCAGTAGTGCAATTGCAGGGTCATAGCGAAGCTCTATTTTTAATTTCTTAAGGAATTTCCACAGTGTTTTCAGAGTGGCTGCACCAACTTCCATTCCCACCAACAGAAGACCTAGCAAGAACAATCAGACAACAAAAAGAAATAAAAGGTATTCAAACTGGCAAAGAAATCAAACTCTCTCTCTCTTTGCAGATTATATGATACTTTATATGGAAAACCCAAAAGACTCCACCACCAAACTACTAGAACTCATACAGCAATTCGGTAATGTGGCAGGATGCAAAATCAATGTACAGAAATCAGTTTCTTTCTTATACACCAACAATGAAAATACAGAAAGGGAAATTAGAGAATTGATTCCATTTATTATAGCACCAAGAACCATAAGATACCTGGGAATAAACCTAACCAAAGATGTGAAGGATCTGTACTTGAGGAACTACAGAACACTCGTGAAAGAAATTGAAGAAGACACAAAAAGATGGAAGACCATTCCATGCTCTTGGATTGGAAGAATAAACATTGTTAAAATGTCTATCCTGCCTAGAGCAATCTATACTTTCAATGCCATCCTAATTAAAATTTAACCAGTATTTTCCAAGAGCTGAACAAACAATCTTAAAATTTGTATGGAATCAGAAGAGACCCCAAATTGCTAAGGAAATGTTGAAAAAGAAAAACAAAACTGGGGGGATCACATTGCCTGATTTCAAGCTTTACTACAAAGCTGTGATCACCAAGCAGCATGGTACTTGCACAAAAACAGACACATAGACCAGTGGAACAGAGTAGAGAGCCCAGATATGGACCCTCAACTCTATGGTCAGCTAATCTTTGACAAAGCAGGAAAAAAATACAGTGGAAAAAAGACAGTCTCTTCAATAAATGGTGCTGGGAAAATTGGACAGCTATGTGTAGAAGAATGAATTTCAACCATTCTTTTACACCATACACAAAGATAAACTCAAAATGGATAAAAGACCTCTATGTGAGGCAGGAATCTATCAAAATCCTAGAGGAGAACATAGACAGTAACCTCTTTCACATCGGCCACAGCAACTTCTTTCAAGACATGTCTCCAAAGCAAAGGAAACAAAAGCGAAAATGAACTTTTGGGACTTCATCAAGATCAAAAGCTTCTGCACAGCAAAGGAAACAGTCAGCAAAACAAAGAGGCAATCCATGGAATGGGAGAAGATATTCGCAAAAGTATTTTGTGAGAAAATACAAAGGGCTGATATCCAAGATCTATAAAGATCTATAAAGAACTCCTCAAACTCAACACACACAAAACAGATAATCACGTCAAAAAATGGGCAGAAGGCATGAACAAACATTTCTCCAAAGAAGGCATACAAATGCCTAACAGACACATGAAAAAATACTCATATCATTAGCCATCAGGGAGATTCAAATCAAAACCACACTGAGATACCACCTTACAGCAGTTAGAATGGCCAAAATTAACAAGACAGTAAACAATAAGAGTTGGAGAGGATGTGGAGAAAGGGGAACCCTCTTACACTGTTGGTGATATATATATTTTTTAAATTTGAGTATGACTTACAATGTTACATTAGTTTCAAATATATAGCATAGTGATTCTACTTGTCTATTCCTTATGCTATGTTCACATGGTTATGACAGATGCTTACCATATGTCACCATACAATGCTATTACAATGTCATTGACTATATTCCCCATGCTGTGCCTTTAATTCTCTTGACTTATTCATTCCATAACTGGAAGCCTGTTTCTCCCACTACTTTTCACCCATTTTGCCCAACCCTCTACCCCTCTTCCCTCTGGCAACCATCAGAGTGTTCTCTGTATTTATAGTTCTGATCCTACTTTTTGTTTGTTTTATTCATTTGTTTTGTTTTAAAGATACACATAGTATCCTCTTAAGACACGTTTAATCTATAAGAGTTTTCTCTCCCATCACTTTTTTTTTCTTTCTTTCTTCTTTTCTTTTCTTTTCCTTTCTTTTTCTTCTTTTCTTTCTGGAATGGATCTTAGATGGGATAGAATTTCCCATGTTCTAGATTGGTGTTTATCTTTTTAATCTAGCTTTTTATTTTTGCTAACCTGGTTGTTGTATTAGACCTAGAGGCTAGATCAGATTGAAATCTGATTTTTCTTCTTTTTACAAATATTTCATAGATGGAATTGTACGTTGCCTACTATATTACATTAGGGAGCTTTTAATACATGTCTCTTGGGGCACCTGGGTGGCTCAGTGGGTTAAAGCCTCTGCCTTTGGCTCAGGTCATGATCCTGATCAGGGTCCTGGAATCGAGCCCCACGTCGGGCTCTCTGCTCTGCGGGGAGCCTGCTTCCTCCTCTCTCTCTCTGCCTGCCTCGCCACCTACTTGTGATCTCTCTGTCAAATAAAAAAATAAAATATTAAAAAAAATACATGTCTCTTTTTTGATGTGAAGACTGTTCAGTATAGGGGCGCCTGGGTGGCTCAGTAGGTTAAAGCCTCTGCTTCGGCTCAGGTCCTGGTCCCAGGGTCCTGGGATGGAACCCCAGGTTGGGTTCTCTGCTCAACAGGGAGACTGCTCCCCTCCGGCCCACCACCCCCACCCCCACCCCCACCACCCCCACCC
>NW_022631061.1:8723021-8832332 GCF_010015895.1 Lontra canadensis
CCCCCCCCACCGCTTCTCTGCCTCTTGTGATCTCTGTCAAGTAAATAAATAAAATCTTAAAAAAAAACAACAAAAAAGATTGTTCAGTATATTCAATTATTAATTCAACTTAGCCACTAGAGGTCAGGACTTTATTTTAAAAATAAGTATTGTACTGGACCTCGTGAAGGATATAGACTTAAGTTTTATAAAGAGTAGAAAAGTCTTTGTTAATGAGTTGTCGTTATTAAGAATTTCTGGGTAGGGGTGCCTGAGTGGCTCAGTGGGTTAAAGCCTCTGCCTTCGGCTCAGGTCATGATCCCAGCGTCCTGGGATGGAGCCCTGCATCAGGCTCTCTGCTCAGCAGGGAGCCTGCTTCCCTTCCTCTCTCTCCGCCTGCCTCTCTGCCTACTTGCGATCTCTGTCTGTCAAATAAATAAATAAAATCTTAAAAAAAAAAAAGAATTTCTGGGTAAACATTTTTGTCTCAAGTATAAAATGTTTGTTGTCTTTGAAGTTTAAATATAGTTTTACAATATAATTTTTCCATTTTAGACCATTATCACTATATTAAAATTATGATTCCTAGATTTAAATACTTGCTAGAACTACCCTAGAAGTTTAAGTCAGTTTATATGCTGCTTTAACTGTATGCGATACTCTGGTTAAAATGGTAAAACAGGGGGGTGCCTGGGTGGCTCAGCGGGTTACAGCCTCTGCCTTCGGCTCAGGTCATGATCCCAGGGTCCTGGGATCAAGCCCCACATCTGGCTCTCTGCTCAGCAGGGAGCCCGCTTCCTCCTCTCTCTCTGCCTGCCTCTCTGCCTACTTGTGATTTCTGTCTGTCAAATAAATAAACAAATATTTAAAAAAAAATGATAAAACAGGAAATATAGGAGAGTAGGAAAAATACTGGTGAAACCAAGCATGGAAAAAGTGAATGAGCAGTAAAGGAGAGGAGGAAATAAAGCTTGTCCATGGCTTTCGTGGGAATCTGTAGCTGTGCATTCTCCCTGGAATTGTCCTCAGGCCTGTTTCCTAGTACTAGTTCCAGAACTTTCTTTGAAATGTGCCTTTCTATTGACTGGGTAGCCTTATGGATCCAAAGATGTTTTTCAATTTACTCATACTAAGAATTTTTACTAGAGGTGCTGATAGAGGTAGATATGTGTTATTTGTCTTTTTCACAAGTGGGAGAAATTGAACTCAAGTAGTGCAACTGTTATGGTAAATTACTGCTCCAAAAGCTAATATCAAGACAATAGTGAGTATGATAATAGCAATAATTTATACATTTTGAGAATCACATCTTTACTTCGATTATCATCTTACAGGGGTGGAAAAACATGGATTAAACCCAGATAATCTGGGGTTTAGATTCTGGCAGTATTTTATTATGGCATCTTATAACATGACCACTTTGAGTGTCTGTTTATTTGTATGTGAATTGGGAACAATAAGACTTAGGACTATAGTTAATAATACTATCTTATATATTTGAAAGTTGCTGAGAGAGTAGATCTTGAAAGTTCTAATTTTGAGGAAAAAAACTATAAATATGTGAGGTGATGGATGTTAACTAGCCTTGTATTATTATCTACAGCTGGGCCTTATCTGAATCATGCTGAACTATTTGAGTCTAGTTAAAATGGCCTTAGGAATTTCTTAAATACTTAGCTAATACATTTTTCACTTACCTAAAGAGTTTTAAAATTCTCTACTGTTACCCATTTCTAGTAAGTTCTCCAAAATTAATTTTAGGAGTATATCTCTTCATTTCAGCTGATATTAATATTAAACTTTTAGATTTAATTTTAGCTACTTAGAAGACTATTCTGAACTATCTGATTTTTTTAATCCAGATATACGAGAATATATTTGGAAATATTTAATAGTTTTTGTTGTTGTTGTTGCATAAGGTAGGGAATTAATGAGGTAGAGAAGAAAATGAAATGCATTTTTAAAAACCAGATAATTTATTAAAATAACTGAAAGAAACATCAAATTTTTAAGACATTCCAGTGTTTTATAAGTACAAATAAAGTCAGTTACAGAGCTTATATATTAATTGAATAACTAATTTTATTCCATATATTTATTCATTAGTTGAATAAAAGAGAAACCATTTAAAGAAGCATGGCTCTTGCAGTCATGAACCTAAATTGAATTGTACTGAAAGCCTCTGCTTATAAAGATTAAGTGAGGCTTAGTGTATGTCTTTCCAGCCAGTCTGCCAGCCATCCATCCATCCATCCATTTGTATTGAATAGATGAGATTGAAATAAAACATGGTAAGCTTTTAGTCTGGTGAGGAAGCAGATAATAAATCAGGGTTCACAGTTCAATATAGTTATAATGTGTAGAGATTCTATGTTAGTACAGTGGAGGAGATCTAAATCAGATAGGGGTAGGGAGGCTAAGTCCTTTCTCTGAGCACATGAAAACCGGGTATGTGAATGCCCTAAGAAAATTGGAAACTGATGGGTCATGCATTAAAAATAAAGAACGTGCCATGTCTACTAAGAAGAGGGTTCTGGGAGATTGATTTCTAAACAATAAGATTATTTTAAAATGTAAAGAAATTTGGGATGCCTGGGTGGCTCAGTCATTAAGCGTCTGCCTTCGGCTCAGGTCATGATCCCAGGGTCCTTGGATCAAGACCTGCATCAGGCTCCCTTCTTGTCAGAAAGCCTGCTTCTCCCTCTCCAGCTTCCCCTGCTGTGTTCCCTCTCTCGCTGTCAAATAAATAAATAAGATCTTTAAAAAATAATATAAAATGTAAAGGAATTTGAGCATGTTTGTGTTCTGCCAATGGCAAGAAAGAGATTCCATATTCTAGAAAGAAAATCTTTGCCATCATTTAATAGGGTTCCTGAATACTCCGAAGAAGCAAGATTACAATGAGTAAACTAAGTGGGAAATAAAAGCCTGTGAGAAGTGCTTGGAGTGACTGATAGATAAACACTGGTATGTTTATATTTGGATTGAATAATATTTTAAGCACCTGGATTTTAGTTAATCCTGTTTCCCAAAGCAGTACTATTCTTTTTATTTGTATAGCCGCCCAAAGAAGATCAACAAAGATAAACTGCCAGCACTGAGGCTAAATCAGCTGTTCTTTTGTATCAGAGTTACAGAGTTAAAGTCTGTATTGGGATTTAAGCAACACATCTTTCCTCTTTAATTTTCCCTCACAGAAAATGTTAATATGAATGTGGAAACTTAACCTGAACGTTATAAAATACTCCATGTTGAATTTTGTAAGAAAAGGGGCATTCATGAGTAAAAAGAACTTTGTAAAAGTAAAGGCTATTGAATGCTGTAATAGGTTACCAAAAGATTGTAGAATTTTCTTATTGTAAGAGACTTAAACTCATAGATCCATTTAGATAACATTTTAGAATAACCTCTGGCTTTCTGTACATGGTCATACTAATGTACTTTCTATGAGCAAACTCAATCACTATCCCCAAGAAGACTTTCTCTTTATTTATCCACACAGATTTAACTATTTCTTCCTTTGTATCCTCATGTTACATGAAAACAACACCTATAAAATTTTAGGACAGTTCTTTATTTATCATTCTCCTTCACTAGATTATAGTTCTTTGAGGACAGAGCTATGTTTCAAGTTTCCAGCTGAATGCTGAAAAAAAAATAGCCCATATTAAATAAATCCCCTATGTCTCATTCTAGCTAAGTCTGTCATTTCATTGTTCCATGAGCTGGCCATGAACATTCCAATTTCTTGTGTTTATGCCATGTGCCTTATTTTGGTGTATACTTTCCTCTTTACTGTCTGTATGAGTCTTATCTGTTCTTTCTGGTCTAGTACAAGTCTCATTTCCTTCATAGAGACCCCAGGAGATTCAAGGCTTGAGTGAACATTCTTTCCTTGGAAATCCTAAAACATTTATTTACAGATTTGGTAAATATAAAAGCATGTGAGTCCTCAATTAATTTGTAAGCGTTTAAGACACAGGGATCATGCCTCATTTCTACTTTCCCTAATGACTAGCACAGTGCTTTGTTTTTTTCTTTTTTCGTTTTTTAAATTTTCAAATTTAAATTCAGTTAGCCAAGTTATAGTACAGTGCTTTATTTCAGAGTAGCTGGGGTAATGAAGGAGGTATGAAAATGACTAATCTGATCACTTAAGGAAATTTCTGTTGAAGACATTAATATTTCTAAAATCTGTACACAATGGAGAAAGGGGACTAACATTTTCAATACTGTAAAATAATGATACAGGTCCCTATTCCTCATCCAGAACCCCTGGGGGCCAGACTGTTTTGGAATTTAGAATATTTTCCTCTTCACTGGGTAGTACTTTCCATTAATAATTCATAATAAATGAGTAAATAAGGACAATAAAGACTATAAATATCCTCATGTCAGTTCAGATCCAGTTTTGGTTAATAAAGTGAAACTTCATAATCTGAATTGCATAGACCATGAAGTCCAATTATTTGTCTGGTGATTAATTTGTAAGTTATACTGTTGGCCTTGTAAATTGGTCATAGTCTGAAATATAACCTTTGCAGTTCATTTGTTATTTTTTTTTCTTAGTTTCAGTGGAGAGTTGCCATGTTAATATAAATGTCATGAGAAGATTATAAATCAGGACTTCAATATTCTACAAACAATAATTCTTTTTTTTTTTTAAGATTTTATTTATTTATTTGAGAGAGAGGAGTGAGAGAGAGCATGAGCAAGGAGAAGATCAGAGGGAGAAGCAGAATCCCCGTGGAGCTGGGAGCCCGATGCGGGACTTGATTCTGGGACTCCGGGATCATGACCTGAGCCGAAGGCAGTCGTCCAACCAACTGAGCCACCCAGGCGTCCCTACAAACAATAATTCTTGAAGTTTGGCTGACTCATACATATAGAGTAATATATATATTTTAGCTATTTTCTGATGAAAATTCTAACAAGAATTTTTAAGGCTCCTTATTCAAAAGATAGCGTGAGCTTGAATGATAATAAACTTCTAAAGTGGTAAAAATTTAATTAACTATCTCAGGAGCACACTGCTGCTTTTCTATTTTTTAAGTGTTTAAAGAAGATTTAGAAATTAACTGCATTTCTATTTGACTGAATTGTATACAACGTTTTTAACTTTCAACCTCTACTCTTCTTGGCTTGAGTATAATTATATTTTCTAATCCAACATTTATGGATTTAGTTGAGCAGTCTCTCTTGGCATGTATTTAGGTAAGTTTGTTTGCTCACAAAAATGAAGTCATGGTCATATGGAAACATTTAGTGTATTTTTTAACTAACAAATTGGAACAATGGTACCTAGAAAGCATTTTTATCAAGTTAAAATATCTAACCACAAATTTTTCTCCTTCTCACTTTTATCATGAAATTGCTCCTAGGAATTGTGCTGTAGTATAAAATTTGCTTTTTTAAACATGAAGATTTTATTTTTAAAAATTAAAAAACCTCAAACTTTGATAGGGAACACCCCACACAAAGTAGTGACTTAACTGGACTTGTTAAAAAACTTTAAAAAGAGAATCAACTGAGAGAATGGGAGGGAGATATTAGAGGTGGTAGGTAAGGAGGAAGAGGAAATACTGAGTTTCAGTGAGGAGACTGGGGAGGAGCCTGGATTGAATACAGTGGCAGTGGATTTGGGAATATATTTTAACACATTGTTAGGATCCACGTGATAAAGAGTGACTGAGGACTGTTTTAACCAGACCTATGAAAGGTGTGACTGTTGAAAACAAAGTCAGCATCAGACCCAATAGGCCATGTAAACAAAAGAAGCAATCCATTATGACAGTGGATCAAAACAGTTGATAGAAGAGAAAGGGAAAGTTTGATAGAAATGGGGAAATCGGGAAGGAATGATCATTGTTTGTGATAAGTGATATGTCTTAGTGTAAGTTTCAGGTTGCTGAGAGTAATACATGGTAGTTTTATGTATATTTAATGGCCTAACCATGAAAGAATAAGATGGACAAGTTGACAAACACAAGATGGCTTTACTTCTGTATTTAGGCAAGGTCAGTCACTCTGCACATCCTTGTGGCCACACCTCTCCACAAATTACTTGAAGGCAGCATAGTGTTTAAAAATGTTGGCCAATTGGGAATATTATCACAGATATATATATATATATATATATGTATGTATATATATATACATACGTATATGTGTGTATATATATATATATACATATATATATATATAGCTAGTTGAGGTTAAAAAAAAGGCAGAAAAGAGAAAAGAAAGAACATAATTTCTGTGACGCTAAAATATATAATGGTGGAGAAATATTTTCCCTTACCTAAAAATGACTTTGGAGTTGTTACAGGAGAATGGAGGTAAATTGGTCAGGGTTCTTCTCTTTACAGTGACAGAAAACTAACTTGAACAGGTTAGGCAATAGAAGAAAATTTATCCATTCACATAGCTGAAAAGTACAGAAATTTACTGCTTCAGGCATGGCTGTCTCTAGGTGCTTAAATGATATTGTCAGACATCTCTTTCTTTTTCCATCACCCGGCTCTATTTTCTCCCCACACTATATTCTTTCTCCCCCCCCATTTTCTCTTTTTAAATTTTTTATAATAATTTTTATTGAGGTAAAACTAGTATATAACATTTTATTTGTTTTAGGTATACAACATAATAATTTGTAATTTTATGTAATACACAGTGATCACCACAGTAAGTTTAGTTATCATCTGACACTATACAGTGACCCCTTTTAATCCTTTTGCCCACCTCCTAACCCTCTTTCTCTCTGAAAAATATAAATCTGTTTTCTCTATGAGTTTTGGTTTTACTTTTTTTATTCCACATGTAAGTGAAATGATAATGGTATTTGTCTTTTTCTGTCTGACTTATTTTACTTAGCATAATACCCCCAAGATTCATCTTGCCACAAATGGCAAGACCTCTTCTATTTTTGTGGCTGAGTAATATTCCATTGTGCATATACACCATAACTTCTTTATCCATTTATCTGTTGATGAACACCTAGGTTTCTTCCATATCTTGGCTATTGTAAATAATGCTGCAATAAACATAGGTGTGTGTGTGTGTATATATATATATATATATATATTTAGTGTTTTTGTTTTCTTCAGATAAATACCCAGAAGTGGAATAGCTGGACCATATGGTAGTTCTATTTTTAATTTTTTGAAGAACCTTTATTCTGTTTTCCATAGTGGGTGCATCAATTTACATTCCTGCTAATAATGTATGAGGGTTCTCTTTTCTCCACATTCTTGCCAACATTTGTTTCTTGTGTTTTCTATTTTAGCCATTCTCACAGGTGGGAGGTGATATCTCGTTGTGGTTTTTATTGCATTTTCTTGATGATTAGTGATACTGAGTATCTTTTCATATGCCTGTTGTCCATCTGTATGTCTTTTTTTTAAAAAATTCTCTGCTGATTCAATCCTCTGTCCATTTTTTTCTTTTTAACTTTTTTTTAAATAATTTTTAAATTTTTTTTATAAACATATAATGTATTATTAGCCCCAGGGGTATAGGTCTGTGAATCACCAGGTTTACACACTTCACAGCACTCACCATAGCACATACCCTCCCCAATGCCCATAACTCCACCATCCTCTCCCTACCTCCCGCCCCCTTGCCACCCTCAGTTTGTTTTATGAGATTAAGAGTCTCTTATGGTTTGTCTCCCTTCCAATCCCATCTTGTTTCATTTTTTTCCTTCCCTACCCCCCAAAACCCCCTGCCCTGCCTCTCAAATTCTTCATATCAGAGAGATCATATGATGATTGTCTTTCTCTGATTGACCTGTTTTGCTCAGCATAGTGCCCTCTAGTTCCATCCACATTGTTGCAATATTTCATTTCTTTTGATGGCTGCATAGTATTCCATTGTATATATATACCACATCTTCTTTATCCATTCATCTGTTGATGGACATCTGGGTTCTTTCCATAGTTTGGCTATTGTGGACATTGCTGCTATAAACATTTGGGTGCACGTGTCCTTTCAGATCACTATGTTTGTATCTTTAGGTTAAATACCCAGTAGTGCAATTGCTGGGTCGTAGGAGAGCTCTATTTTCAACTTTTTGGAGAACCCCCATGCTGTTTTCCAGAGTGGTTGCACCAGCTTGCATTCCCACCAACAGTGTATTCTTTTTCACTTTTAAGGAGGCTCCACATGCACCATTGGTTCAAACTCAGGACTCTCAAGATTAACAGTTATATGCTCTACCAACTGAGCCAGCCAGGTGTTTCTGCCTATTTTGTTTGTTTGTTTGTTTGTTTTTATTTTAATCACCAGATACTCATCACAACAAAAGCACTCCTTCATCCCCATCATCTGTTTCACTCATTCCCCCTCTTCCCTCTGGTAACTCTCAGTTCTCTGTGGTTAAGAGTCATTTCTTGGTTTTTCTCTTTTTCCCTTTGCTCAATTGTTTTGCTTCTTAAATTCCATATAGGAGTGAAATCATATGGTAGTTATCTTTCCTTTTTTATCTCGCTTAATATTATACTTTCTCCTATTTAGAGGACTGGCTGAGCTGTGCATGTAACACTATGCCTGACACAAAGGGGTTCATAACACATTATCTTTATTATGTCGATTGTAGACTGTGTAATGTTTGTTGGCTTGAACAATTTCTCTTTCTTGAAACTTTTTTTCCAGTTTTACCTTATTATCTTATTCAAGTTCCTGATATACCAGGGTTATTTCTCCTCCTTTCTGGCTACGCTTTACTTTTTCTAGTTTTTCTTTCCCCACCTGCTTCTTTATCATTTGTGTTCTCCAATATTCCATCATTGGTCTCCTTTTCTCATTTGTCATACTCTTCCTGAGCAATATTATCTCCTGGTGAAACATTCTTTCCTATCCTCAAGTTCACTCTGGTCATAAATAAGAACTCCCATTAATACTTTGATCCATTTAGAAGCACACTTTGGGAGCAAGCTGTCCTTGTTCTCCACACCTCTAAACTACCCTTCTGCCCAGGAGTGGGAGTGACTACTTTTTGGTGAGATTGAGAAAAGGGACTCAGTGTATAACACTAGCTTCTTGTTTACTAGAGTTCTTTTCCTACCTTCTCTCTCCTTCATATCCCTTCCTTTTCCTTTTGACCTTCTGTCCCCAGATCTTTTGTGGTCTTCTCTTCATGAAGGTAAGCCTATAAAGCAAGTTGGAATTGCATAAATTGCACAGGTAAGTTAAACCATGCTTAAAATTAAAGAAATACAGAGTCAGAATAAATATTGTTGACACAAGTACTTTAAGATTTCAAACTATAAGACTGTGGCATTTGTTATTCATTTCAGATAAGAAAGATTAAAGAAAGACTGAGTTTTTATTTTTAATCTCCTGATGTTATAACCTATAATATTAAGACTGTGTTGACCTCAAGGCTAAGTCAAATGTTTGTTGTAGGAAATTGTGTTGGCTTACTAAAGTTATAAGCTGTTATTTGTACTAGGAAATTGAATTTGCTCACCACCTTGAGATAATTAGCTCACTATGACCTCATTGATGTTGCTAAAATCGATCTTACCCATATTTAACTCTATAAATTCTCTTCAGATAAGAAACTACCTCAGATTCTGTCTAGATTTTTATTTTTGCTACTTGTATAGTTTAAAAAAATGCCAAATCTCATTCCTATGCAATTTCAAATGAGGTTCCAATATAGTTTTTCTAATAATAAAGGCTATATTTCAATTCCTACCTAACATTTTTTCATATTATCTGATCAGTTCTGCATCTGGAGAGGAAGACTATGATAAATTGGTCTTTCTGAATCCTGACATAAGTTAAGTAAATCTGGGGACTTGTTTTCATTGTAACATGCCATGGAAGTTTGGGGAAGAGGGCATGAATAACTCCACCATATTATATGGTGGATACAAACATTTCCATGAAGAACCTGCAGGACATCACTAAGATGGCAATATAGGCTTCTGAATTTACCTCCTCCCACAGATGCACCACATATACAACTACACATGGATCAATAGCCTGTGAGAGAAATCCAGAAATTAGTTGAATGAATCCCACACATGGGTGGTTGAGGACATACCCACATTGAAGTGGGTAGGAAGCACCAGGACATACTCTGATCATGAATCCACCCTTGGAGCAGTGTCTTATAATTTGGAGGGAACCCTCAATATCCAGCTTTCACAGAGGAGATAAGGGTATGGACCGCACATGTAACAACCCAACTTTTAAGACTACACTTAAGAACAGACTCCCAAATTACCTACTTCTAAGAGCCAATGGAGCTTGCATTCATGAGTCTCACAGGATTATAACAAACAAAAGAATAATTAGCAGGCATATAAACACTCCCCATGGCTGTGTCCCTGGATTCAGTTCAGAGAGAGCAGACAAAATTGCCCACTTTTCAGTTTTTCCATGGAAGGGGTTTGACTTCATATTTTACCAGCTGCTGTCTGAGGGTCCAACTTCTATTTAAACCACATGTAGGTGCTGACTGCATACCTTCCTGGAGCCTGAAAGAGCTGGAGAGCACTTTCCTTGCCTTCTTCCATTGGCTTGTTCCATCAGTAAAACCAAGTTACCAGCTTCTCCCTGGGAGCTAAAAGAGTAAGCAATTAATAGTTATCCGGAAGCCTGGGCAGGCATATTGGTATTTCCCACAGTTTGGGACACTGACAGTCTCGGTATACCCACAATTACTAGGAACTGCTAGAACAAAGATGGCAGCTTGAACAATCACAAATGTTTGAGGAACCAGGAACTTGAACTGGACTGATTGATGAAGTGCATCTTCTGCATGAGCCCAGACTATCAAGACTGGGAGAGGTGTCTTCTATATCTGATGCTTAGAAATTAACAGAGAGTAAAGCAAGATGAAGAAATTGAGGAATATATCCCACACAAAAGAACAAGACACATTTACAGAAATTGACCTTAATGAAGTGGAGATAAATGACTTACCAATAGAGAGTTCAAAACAATGTTCATAAAGACACTCATGTGATCAGGAAAAGAATGCATGATCAAAGTTAGAATTTAAACAAGGAGACAGAAATATAAGAAAATACCAAAGAGAAATCATAGAACTGAAGAATATAGTAACTGAACTGAAAAACTCAGTAGAGTGGTTCAGTAGCCCAGTAGATCAAATGAAAGAAAGGATCAGTGAACCTGAAGACAAGGCAGTGAAATCTACCAAATCGGAGAAGCGAAAATGAAAAAAGAATGAAGATAGCTTAAGGCACTTATGAGAAACTGTCAGACATACTTGTATACATTATAGCAGTACCAGAGAGAGGAGAGAGAAAGGGGTGGAAAGCTTATTCAGAGATACAATCGCTCAAAACTCCCCTAACCTGAGAAAAGAAACTTATATTTAGATTTGGGAAGACTGGAGAGTTCCAAAAAAGATTAATCCAAAGAGACCCACTCTGAGACACATTATAATAAATTGTCAAAAGTTAAAGGGAAAGAAAGAATCTTAAAAGCAGCAAAAGAAACTTTTTACATACAAGAGAACAGCACCCCCCTTCCCCCTTAAGATTATAAGCTGATTTATCAGCTGGATATCAGAGATGGAAATCAGAGATGAGTATGATGATATATTCAAGTGCTGAAAAAGAAAATCCACCAACCAAGAATACTCTACTTGGCATGGTTGCTCTTCAGAATTGAAGGAGCATTACAAGAAATGTTAGAGTTCTTTCTTTTTTTAAAAGATTTTATTTATTTATTTGACACAGAGAGAGAGATCACAAGTAGGCAGAGAGGCAGGCAGAGAAAGAGGGGGAAGCAGTCTCCCCATTGAGCAGAGAGCTTGACAGAGGGCTTGATCCCAGGACCCTGAGACCATGACCTTAGCCAAAGGCAGAGGCTTTAATCCACTGAGCGAGCCAGGCACCCCAAGAAATGTTGGATTTCTTTACGCTGAAATTAAAAGATATAAGTGGTGACATTAAAAGTGTGAAAATATAAAACTTACTGACAAAACAGTTAAATTCATAATACTCTAATGTTGTAATGGTGGTAGGCAAATAACTTATAACTCTGATATAAAGTTTGAGACAAAAGTATTAAAATTCCTGTAACTAGAATAATTTGATGAATGGATACATAAGATAAAAAACATAAAATTATAACTTAAAAAACAAAAATATGGGGTAGGGGAGGAGTGTAAAAATATAGAGCTTTTGTATGTGTTCAGATTTAAGTTGTTATTAGTTTAGAATAGACTGTTATAACTTTAAGGTGTTTTATGTAAGCCTCATGGTAACTACAAAATAAAAACCTATAGTAGGTATACAAAAGACAAAGAAGTCAAAGCACATCACTACAGAAAATCATTAAATCATGAAAAGAGATTGCAAGAAGAAAGAAACAAAGGAAATACAAAACAGTAAACAACAACAACAACAAAACCCCAAACAATAAATTAACAAAATCTCAAAAGTAGGTCTATACATACCAGTAAATAGTTTATGTGTTTATGGGCAGAATTACCCAATGAAAAGACAGAATGGCTGAATGAATTAAAAAAACAGGACCCAACTATATTCTCCCTACAAGAAACTCACCTTAGCTTTAAGGATACATACAGAGCGAAAGTGAAGAGATGGGAAAAGATATTCCATTAAAGTAGAAACCAAAAGAAAGCAGAGCTATCTATACTTACATGACAGAGAAAACAGAAAACAGTAATGAAAGAACAGAGAAGGCCAGTATATAATGATAAAGAGGTCAATTCATAAGGAGGATATAATAATCATAAAGAAATACACCTATTATTGGAATGCCTAAATATACAAAGCAAATATTAACAGATGTGAAGGGAGAAATAGGCAGCAACCCAATAACAGTAGGGGACTTAAATACCCCACTTTCAAAAATGGATAAATAAGACAGAATATCAACAAGAAAACTTTGGACTTAAACTACATGTTAGACCAGGTAGAACCAACTGATCTATACAGAACATCCCATCCAATAGCAGCAGAATACACATTCTTCTCAAGTGCACATTGAGCATTCTCCAGGCCACAAAAGAGTCTTAACAAGCCTAAGAAGATTGAAATCATATCAAGCATCTTTTTTGATCATAATGGTATGACACTATATATCAATTACAAGAGGAAAGCTGGAAAATTCGCAATTATGTGGAGATTAAACATGCTCTTGAATAATTAACACATCGAAGAAAAAAAATCAAAAGAAAAATTTAAAAAATATATCTGAAGACAAATGAAAATGGAAATACAACATATAAACCATGTGATACAGCACAAGCAGTCCTAAGAGGAAATTTTATAGCAGTAAACACAAACATTAAGAAAAAAGAAAGATCTCAAATAAACAACCTAACTTTACAAATCAAGGAACTAGAATAAGAGGAACAAACAAAGCCCAAAGTTGGTAGAAGGAAGAAAATAAATATTAGGGTATGAATACATGAGAAAGAAATTAGAAAGTCAATAGAAAAATTCAATGTAACCAACAGCTGAATTTTTTGAAAAGATAAACAAAATTGACAAACCTTTATCTACTCTAAGAAGAAAAAGAGTAGACTCAAATAAAATTAGGAATGACAGAGGGACATTACAACTGATAATACAGAAATGCTAAGGATCATTAGGAAGCTACAATGAACAATTATACCAGCAAATTAGATAACCTAGAAGACATGAATAAAGTTCTGTAAACACACAGCCTACCAAGACTGAATCATGAAGATACAGAAAGTCTAAATAATTACTTGTAAAGAGATTGAATCACTAGTGAAAAACTTCCCAACAAAGAAAAGTCTAGGACAATGTGGATTAGGTGTTGAATTTTACCAAACATTTAAAGAAGAATTAATACCAACCTTCTCAACCTCTTCCAAAAATAGAAGAGGAGACAACACTTCCAAACTCATTTTACCAGGCCATCATTACCCTAGTATCAAAGCTACGGAAAGACACTACAAGAAAAGATTACAGGTCAATATCACCGAGAGAGGCAAAAATCTTCAACAAAATATTAGCAAACCAAATTCAACAGTACACCGAAAGGATCATACACCATGATCAAGTGGTATTTATTACTGGAATGCCAGCAAGAGTGGTTCAACATCTAGAAATCAATAAATGTGATATATCATACTAAGAAATATGATGGATAAAAATTATATGATCATCTCAATA
This sequence comes from Lontra canadensis, assembly GCF_010015895.1. Taxonomy (NCBI): domain Eukaryota; kingdom Metazoa; phylum Chordata; class Mammalia; order Carnivora; family Mustelidae; genus Lontra; species Lontra canadensis. Next base: position 8,737,154 of record NW_022631061.1, read on the forward strand.
TGTGCAGAAAAGCCATTTCATAAAATTCAACATCTTTTCATAATAAAAACTCTCAACAAATTAGGAATATATGGACTATATACTTCAACATAATAAAGGCCATATATGACAAGCCCTTAGATAATATCATACGCGGTGGTGAAGAGCTAAAAGCTTTTCTTGTAAGATCAGGAACAAACCAAGGATGCCCATTTTTACCACTTTTATTTAACATAGTGTTGGAAGGCCTAAAAGAGCAATGTTTGCAGATGCTGCATTGTATATGGTAAACCCTAAAGACTGCAAAAACAAAACAAAACTTTCAGAATAAAATGTCTCCTAAAGTTGCAGTATAAAAAAATCAGCATCCAAAAGTCATTTGTGTTTCTATGCATTAGCAATGAACAATTTGAAAGAAAAATTAAGAAAATAATCCCACTCGTTATTGCATCAAAAAGAATAAAATACCTAGGAATAAGCTTAATGAAGGTGGTGAAAGATCAATGTACCAGAAACTATATAACATTGATGAAATAAATTAAAGAAGATGAAAATAAATGGAAAGCATTCAGTGTTCATGGATTGCAAGAATAATATTATTAAAATGTCCTAAAGCAATTTACAGATTTGGTGCAATGCCTATCAGAATTCTCACAGAAATAGAAAAACATAATTCTAAAACTCCTGTGGAACCATAAAAGATCCCGAACAAAGCAATCCTAAGAAAGAACATTGTTGGGGGAATCAATTCCTGATTTCAAACTATATTACAAAGCTATAATAATCAAACAGAATGGTTGACATAAAAACACACAGAAATAAGTGAACAGAATAGAAAGCCCAGAAATAAACTCATGCATATATGGCCAGTTTATTTTCAACAAGACACCAACAATATACAATGCAGAAAGGATAGTCTCTTCAAAAAATTGTGTTGTGAAAACTGAATATCCACAGGCAAAACAATGAAACTGGACCACTGTCTTTCACCATACACAAAAGTCAACTCAAATGGATGAAACATCAGCTGTGAAACTACAAACCTCCTAGAAGAAAACATAGAAGATAAACCCACTGACATGGGTCTTTCTGAATTTGACACTAAAGTCAAAGGCAACAAAAGAGAAAAATAAACAAGTAGGACCATATCAAACTAAAAAGCTTCTGCACGGTAAAGGGAACCATCAACAAAATGAAATTCAACCTATTGAATGGGAAAAATATTTGCAACCATGTATTTGACATGTGATACTATCCAAAATATATAAGGAATTCATAAACTCAAAAGTGTGAAAGAGGGGCGCCTGGATGGCTCAGTGGGTTAAAGCCTCTGCCTTTAGCTCAGGTCATGGTCCTGGGGTCCTGGGATTGAGCCCCGCATCGTATCGGGCTCTCTGCTCAGCAAGGAGCCTGCCCCCCGCCCCCCCACCTGTCTGTCTACTTGTGATCTCTGTCAAGTAAATAAATAAAATCTTTAAAAAAAGGTGTAAAAGAAATAACCCAATTAAAAAATTGGTGAAGAACCCAAATAGTCATTTTTCCAAAGAAGACATAGAGTTGGCTAATAGGTATATGAAAAGGTGCTCAACATCATGAATTATCTGGAAAACGTAAATTAAAACCACAACAAGAAGCCACTTTATACCTGTTAGCTAGTCTCAAAAAAAAAAAAAAAACAAAAAACAAGAGATGATAAATTCTGGTGAGGATGTGAAGAAAAGGGAGCCCTTATACACTGTTGGTGAGAATATAAACTGGTACAGTTATGTAAAACAGTATGGGCATTCCTCAAAAAAATTCAGAACAGAGCTACCATATTATGCAGAAATCCCACTTCTGGATATGTATCTAAAAGAAATGAAATTGCTATCTTGAAGATACCTGTACTTTTGTGTTCACTGCAACCTTATTCACAGTAGCCAAGACACAGAATCAAACTAAGTGTCTATCAACAGATGAATGGGTAAAGAAATATACCCACATATAGTGCAATGTTTTTCAACATTAAAAAAGAAGGAAAATCTGTTATTTGTGACAACATGGATGATTCTGGAAGGCATTATGCTAAGTGAAATAAGCTAGACAGAAAAAGACAAATACTGTATGGTATCATTGGATGTGAAATCATTGGACATGAAATCTAAAAAAATCAAATTCATAATAATAGGAACGTGGTGGTTGCCAGGAGCTGGGGGATGAGGAAATGGGGTGAGTTTTGTAAAAGGATACAGACTTACAGTTGTAAGGTGAATAGGGTCTGAGGATCTAACGTATAACATGGTGACTTCAATGGATAATACTATATTGTGTAATTCAAATTTGCTAAGACAAAAACAGGTTAATATGTGATGATGGATGTATTAATTAACTTCATGGAGATAATCCTTTCAAAATGTATAGGTATAGCAAACCATCACATTGAATACTTTAAATATATTATCTTATTGGTAAATTATATCTCAATAAAGCTGAAAAAGTTAAAAAGAGCCTGCATTTCTTAAATGGCTAAATTGGCTTTGACTGGTTTGCAACACAACCTCCTTTGGCTATAGATTCCTACTTATCCTTGTATTCAGAATTTAGCTGAGTTCTACACTGAATTCTCTTTCCCCTACTTATAATAGTTTCTGCATAAAATTTATCTTTACTGCTTTGACCATTTCTGTCTTTTTCACAGTATGTGTTGGGGGTCTATAGCTGGTGTATTAAATTAAGACTGCAGATTATGACCTGGTGAATGAAGAGGCACAAGCCACTAACCGGGTCAGCAAGTAGCTTTGTCGTCATCTGAGCTCTCACTTTGGGGAAATGAAAACCCTGGGGATATTTAGACTGAAGGTGTGATTTCAATACAGTCACAGAAAGAAAAGCCAAGTCACAAGATTTATTACTTATAGATACCAGAAATGGGGGAAATGCACAATGAGCCATGGGTAATGACAGTCTTCCGTCCTAGGTCATGAAGAAGCAAGAGATAAAGAGCAGTGTAACAAACACCTATTGCTTGTAAGGTAGTTGGGATGGGAGTTACTAACTTTTCATGAGCTTTGAGTGGTTATTTATTTTATTTTATTTTATTTTAAATTTTTAAATTTTTAAATAAATATATAATGTATTATTAGCTCCAGGGGTACAGATCTGTGAATCGCCAGATTTACACACTTCACAGCTTGAGTGGTTATTTTAAAAGGTGCCCTGGGAATAGTTTGAAGAGAATAGATATTAACTCTTCTTCAAATGTTTGGTAAGGAAGGTTTCCAAATACATTCTGTGAAGCTAGCCAGAATACCTGACACCAAACCAGACAAAGACACCACAAAAAAAACAAAAACAAAAACAAAACGAAAAACTACAGGCCAATGTGCCTGATGAACATAGATGCACAAAATCTTCCACAAAATATTAGCAAACCGTATTTAACACAACATTAAAAATATCATTTACCTGGCCAATAGACACATGAAAAAGTGCTCAACATCACTGGGCATCAGGGAAATACAAATCAAAACCACAATGAGATACCACTCACACCAGTCAGAGTGGCTAAAATTGACAAGTCAGGAAATGACTGATGTTAGTGAGGTTGCGGAGAAAGAGGAACCCCCCTACACTGTTGGTGGGAATGCAAGCCAGCAGCCACTCTGGAAAACAATATGGACATTCCTCAAAAAGTTGAAAATAGAGCTACCCTATGACTCACCAACTGCACTACTGGGTATTTACCCTAAAGATACAACTGTAGTGATCTGAAGGGGCATGTGCTCCCGAATGTTTATAGCAGCAATGTCCACAATAGCCGAACTATGGAAAGAACCTAGATGTCCATCAACAGATGAATGGATAAAGAAGAGGTGGTACATATATACAATGGAATACTATGCATCAAAAGAAATGAAATATTGCCATTTGCAACAGTGTGGATGGAACTAGAGGGCACTATGCTGAGCGAAATAAGTCAATCAAAGAAAGACAATTATCATATGATCTTCCTGATATGAGGAATTTGAGAGGCAATGTGGGGGGTTTGGGGGGTAGGAAAGGAATAAATGAAACAAGATGGGATTGGGAGGGAGACAAACTATAAGAGACTCTTAATCTCACAAAACAGAGGGTTGTTGGGGGTTGGGGTGGGGGGTAGGGGATAGGGTGGTTGGGTTATGGACATTGGGGAGGGTATGTGCTATGATGAGTGCTATGAAATGTGTAAGCCTGAAGATTCACAGACCTGTACCCCTGGGGCAAATAATACATTATATGTTAATAAAATTATTTTTAAAAAAAGATCATTGGGGCGCCTGGGTGGCTCAGTGGGTTAAAGCCTCTGCCTTCGGCTCAGGTCATAATCTCAGGGTCCTGGGATCGAGCCCCACATCGGGCTCTCTGCTCAGCAGGGAGCCTGCTTCCCTCTGTCTCTCTCTCTGCCTGCTTCTCTGCCTACTTGTGATCTCTGTCTGTCAAATAAATAAATAAAATCTTTAAAAAAAAAAGATCATTTACCAATCATATTGAGATGGGATTTATTCTTGGGATTCAAGGATAGTTTGGTGGCCACAAATCAACATGATATATCATATCAACAAAACAAAGGATAAAAATTATATTATCATCTCAGTAGATTCAGAGAAAGCATTTGACAAAGTAAGACATCCATTCATCATAAAATCTGCCAATAAAGTGGGCTTAAAGAGAACATGCTTGAACATAAGAAAACTCATATATGAAAACCCACATCTAATGTTCTCAATAGTGAAAAACTGAAAGCATTTCTTCTAAGATTATAACAAGACAAGTATGTCCCTCTCACCACTTTTATTCAACATAGTACTAGAAGTCCTACGGTTAGCAACCAGATAAGAAAAAGAAATAAGAGGCAACTCTATTGGTAAAGAAAAAGTTAACCTATTACTATTTGAAGAGGATGTGATACTGTAGACAACTCTAAAGATGCCACCAAAAAATTACCAAAAGTAATAAATGAATTCAGTAAAGTTATGGAATACAAATTCACCCAGAAATTGGTAGCATTTCTATACACTCATAACAAAGTAGCAGAAAGAGAAATTGAGAAAACAACTCCACTTATGATTGCACCAAAGAGAATAAAATACCTGGGAATAAATTTAACTGAAGAGGTAAAAGATCTGAACTCTGAAAACTATAAAATACTGATAAAAGAAATTGAAGATGACACAAAAAAAATGGAAAGATACTCCATGCTCATGGATTGGAAGAATTAATATCATTAAAATGTCCATATTATTTAAAGCAGTCTACAGATTCAGTGCAATCCCTAGCAAAGTACCAACAGCATTTTTCTCAAAACTAGAAAAAAAAATACTAAAATTTGTGAGGAACCACAAAAGACCCCAAATAGCCAAAACAATCTTGAGAAAGCAAAACAAAGCTGGAGGTATCACGATTCCAGATTTCAAGATACACTACAAAGCTTATAGTAATCAAAAGAGTATGGTACCGACACAGAAATGGACACATAGATCAACAGAACAGAATAAAGCCCAGAAATAAGCCCATGACTATATGGTGAATTATTCTGAGACAAAGGAGGTGAGAGTATCCAAAGGGGAAAATACAGCCTCTTCAAAAAATGGTGCTGGGAAAACTGGACGGCTGCATTTAAAACAATGAAACTAGACTACTTTGCAACACCATACACAAAAATAAGATGGATTAAAGACCTAGATGTGAGACCTGAAATCATAAAAATCCTAGAAGAGAGCACAGGCTGTAATTTCTCTGACATTAGCTGTGGGAACATTTTTCTAGATATGTCTCCAGGAACGTGCCCTGGGGAAAGTGAAGCGGGAACTTGGGTTGGGAAACATAAGCTCAGGTCCTTATCTAAATCTCTAGGTGCGAGTAGGGTTTCATACTATAAAATGCCTATGCAGCAACTCAAAACTGCTGTTTTCTCATCATATAGTACAAAAGACTTCATATATATATTCCTCTCCAGGCTCCATAAATACAAAGGTTAGGCCTTTTTATCAAGCATTTATTATTTGCCAGTCACAATGTCTAGTGTCATTTATTATTTGATCCATACAGTAGTCAATTGGTGGGTCCTATTGCTGACCTCAGTTTACAGACAATGGGAACTGGAACATAAAGAGGTTAGGTAGGTTTGTCAAAAGTGTCCCAGCTCAGAAAAGGCAGTACCGGGTCTGGAATGGAACTCTGGCCTCAAGAGATTGAACTTTTAGCCACTGCACCCTACGATAGGGCTATTAGAATGGCAATTATGATATTCATTCATTTTGAAGGGAATAAAATATACACTCTTTACTCACAAACAGTGAAGTTGTCTGGAGATAATAGTTTCTCTGAGAACTGCAACAAATTGTTCAGACTCCAATATTTGCCATTTCAGAGATGAGACTAATTATAAAAACTGCTTGCATTATCCTGTAATCAGTTATGCCTTAAGTAGTATAACTGCACATTGGGAAGAATAGTAGTCTCCCTCAGATGGAAGTTTCCTCAAATAGAAGAGCAAAGGAGTCACGTATCTACTTAAAACCAGAGAAGAAGTTGCTCTGTATCATTTATTAAGGAGTGTAAAAGGGGTGAGGAAGTTAGCCTTTTGCTTCTCTTGATATGTAATGAAAGTGCTTGAGAATTCCATCAACTTATACATATTTTTACTCTTCATATTTAAAATATGTACTACTGCAGGCAGGATCCACACTATGTGTCTTTAAGTATGGAATATTAGAACAAATTTTTACCCAGACAGATGCTAGAATTGTCAAATAATTTAAAACAGAATGTTCTTCTGCTCCTTATTGGAGCTTTGCCCTGGTGGAAACTTTACAGACCTATAGGCAAGGGTAATTTAGTGGCTTGCATCTTAGCTTATATTTGTTTGTTCTTAATAAGATCAGTTTTTAATTTCGGGAGTGACATCTTTTTTGGCTCTTTACATGAGCATGAATGTCCCAAGCTCCTGATGATTTGTAAACCACAAGATACAGCAGCTGAAATGCATTAGTTTAGTAATAAATACAGGAACCAGTTTGATCTTATAAAGTATGCATTATGCAAGTATCTCACACTGAATAGTGGTCTTAATAGTGACAGTGTTTCAGCCATAGCTGATTTTCCAGAGTACTTCAAGAGAGTTTTTGCATGTGATTTTCAAACTCCAAGTTATTTCCAGGATAACTCAGTCTGTAAGATTTTTCTGTTTACCCCTTACCATGTTTTAGCTTTCACAGTGTTGCTGAATGGCTACCTAAGCAAAGCATGGAAGGAATCTTGAATCACAGAATCAGCAATGGAAGTATCTGTGATATCTCAATCTCCTAAAAATGGGGAAAGGGGAAAGTATTTATGGTGGGCTGAAGGGCAAAGGAGACCATCAAAGGACTTCTTGGAGGTAGATAAAACCAAATAATTATAGAGGAGTCCATTGAATTTGACTATCTTTTAGGCCTCCCCATAAGCATTTCATTTTAGATATCTGCATCTTGTATGCATCTCAGACTTAACACATACAAAACCAAAATCTTTTTTTTTTTTTTAAGATTTTGTTTATTTATTTGACAGACAGAGATCACAAGTAGGCAGAGAGGCAGGCAGAGAGAGAGAAAGGAGGAAGCAGGCTCCCCGCTGAGCAGAGAGCCCGATGTGGGGCTCGATTCCAGAACCCTGGGATCATGACCTGAGCCTAAGGCAGAGGCTTTAACATGCTGAGCCACCTAGGTGCCCCCAAAACCAAACTCTCGATCTGACTTGCCCCAAATAGGCCCTGTCAAGGTCTTCCACATTTCATTTTATGTTAACTTTTCCTAGTTGTTCAGCCGAAACATTAGGAGGTCATTTTTGATTTGCCTTCCCTTTCTCTCTCTCTCTCTCTCTCTGCTCTTGCTGGCTCTACCTTACATTCATGTGTTATTTTTCATCACAATAATTATCATCTTCTAAATAATTTAATTTACTTATTTTATTTATTTGCCTCTACTACAGTATAGATTCCATGATAGTAGGAGTTTTTTTAAAATTTTTAAAATTTTTTATAAACATATAATATATTTTTATCCCCAGGGTACAGGTCTGTGAATCGCCAGGTTTACACACTTCACAGAACTCACCATAGCACATACCCTCCCCAATGTCCATAACCGCACCCCCCTTCTCCCAACCCCCTCCCCCCAGCAACCCTCAGTTTGTTTTGTGAGATTAAGAGTCACTTATGTTTTGTCTCCTTCCCAATTCCATCTTGTTTCATTTATTCTTCTCCTACCCCCTTAACCCCCCATGTTGCACCTCCACTTCCTCATATCAGGGAGATCATATGATAGTTGTCTTTCTCTGATTGACTTATTTATCTATTTGTTCACTGATATTACCTCAGGAAGCAAAAACATTATTTGGAATGTAGTAGGTGTAGGTGCTTAATAAGTAAATGTTGAATGAATGAATGAAGATATGAATGAACTGTGCTGAAATGTGACTGTGGCCTAATCTCTCCACTAATTTTGGCATGATAGCCCCCAGGCAAGAAGTAATAACAGCCAATTCCCGTTGGGTGTTTGTGTATCAGAACATGCCTAAGGTTAAACGTTAGTAGGGTTAGAAGAAAATTGGTTTGTATGATTTGATGATTTTTCCTGTGTTGTATGACTCCTCTCTTTTTATAATAGGGATGACAGATTGACTATAGGATTTTAGAGGTAAAGATGAAATTTATAGGTAAAAATTATTTTTATCTAGAGTTTTTGAGTCAAATCTCAAACCAAGAATCAACAGATGAGTTCAAAGAAATGCAGTGGGAATACTTCAGAACTTTTTAAAATCAAGATCCATATGAACAAGTCTGTATGTATGCAAGGGTTGTGGGTAGTGATGCTGGTACTGCTAGATTGGGGTGAAAAATGTATGTTTCTGAACTTCTGTGATTCATCTCTGACTGGAAAAGTAGCACTATACTTGCGTGCTCAATCCCCTAGTAGGTCTCATAATGGACCGAGGGAAACCTTGGTGTAGAAAATGCCCAAAGAAGAGAAAGGTGTGAAGGACTTTGGAGGTTCTACTCTACTATGCATTAATAAAGGAGCTATCCTTCCTTCTTTTCCCCCATAGTCTATAAAGGTCTCCCTTCCATTTTTCAAATTTCTTTTTGTTTTTACGTTTCTTTATAACAATTTATGACTTGTCTGGATTTTCCATTAATATTTTGCGTGTTGAGGGACACAGTGTTTTAAGTCCTGTGATTCTTCTGTGCCTAAACTAAGTTTCTATATTATATCATACATGGAAACTGTAGCCAGGAGTTAAAAATCTGGCAGTTAAAAACTTGGATTCAGTACAGGTTTTCTAATGTTCCTTGGAATCTCTCAGTATGACCTCTTGAGGGGTAAGTGTCTTGCTCTCTCTTTTGTAATTCCTAGGGGTTTCAAAGTTGGAAGTCAAAGAAATACAGAGCTGATGATGCAACTTTATTTGGAAAAGGTGTCATTTTAGTTCTACATATTTCAGATGTGTGTGTATGTGTTTTATGACCAATTAAACCTATAAATATATTAAAAGAAAAAAACTACATATAAATCTGTGCATATTTTAAAAAAACCTCTTAGCTTGAAAGCATAAAATGTCTTCTGTCTTTATATGTTAGATTTCAGCTTCTTTTATTACTCTACAGGAGATTCCCAACCTGGGAACAAAAGCACTTGCACATGTGTTACTGAAGTTTTGTTCAGAGAAAGGAAAAAAAGAGGAGTTAATGGCAAAGAGCTAAGAGAGAATTTTTTGAGAGGCTATCATTGTTCGAGTACTATGTTAGGTGCTCCACTCACCTTATTCCCTTTAATACCACAATCTTATGAGGTAGCTGTTTATTCCCCCTAACTGGATAAGGGAAAATAACTGTTTTTTCCCTTTACTGAGTAAGGAAAGTACATATGAAATTATGTAGCTTGTCTAAGGTTCTGTAGAGATTGTAGCTATACAGGGTCAAAGTTGCCTAGGCTTGTATAACTAGGAAATGCATATTCTTTCAACTTAAAAAAAAAAAGATTTTATTTATTTATTTGACACACAGAGACATCACAAGTAGTCAGAGAGGCAGGCAGAGAGAGAGGGGGAAGCAGGTTCCCTGCTGAGCAGAAAGCCTGATGCAAGATTAGATCCCAGGACCCTGAGACCATGACCCCAGCTGAAGGCAGAGGTTTAACCCACTGAGTCACCCAGGTGCCCCACAAACAATTATTTTTCTTTCTTCTTGAGGTTTACATTCCTCCTAAGGCAGAGGCTTAACCAGCTGAGCCACTCAGTCACCCCATATTCTTTCAACCTTATCATGCAAAAATGGGAGTCCCAAGGATTTGAATAATAAAAATATTCTTGTTTTCTGGTCCAAGCACTGGCTCACGTGCTTCCCTTGCCATTATCTCTACATGGTTTGTTGTGAATCATGGTACCATCTCGTAGGCTTTTTCTCTGCCATCTCTGTAGTCATTTCTTTATTGAGGTTTATCAAGGTTTTTTGTTTTTGTTTTTCTGTTAGTTAAATTGAAATGTCTTTTTTTTTTTTTTTTTTTTTTTTTAAGCCTCCTTTTTCCCTGCCCCTCCTCCCCTGCCATGGAATCCTTTAAGTATAAACAGGATTCCACACAGAAGCTCTGGTAAAACTCTGGCTAAACAAAGATTTAAGTAAGATTTAATGAGAATATAGAGGGAAACCAGACCTAAGTGGTTCTGAGTACTTTGTTAGAAGAATTGGGATAGGCACTAGCATGAAGAACTGTATCATTTTAAGGATTTATCATTTAAAGATATATCCTCCCTTTAATATTCTCATGGCAATTCATATCACAAATAACAAAGAACCCAAGACTATTTCATTTTATGAGGTATGGTATGGTGGCGGGATAGGAACTGAGCACTTTGCAAGTTAATGTTCCTAAATTTTCTAATCTCCATCAACCTAGGTAAGAGAAGGAGGTAGTATAAGGTATGGGTGGACATAGAAGTTTATACAGTGTTTTAAAATGTATTATTTTATTCAATCTTTATAACAAATGTGTGAAGTGGATAGTGCAGTATATTAATTGGCTTTGCAACAGTAGGAACCCCCAAATCTCAGCAGCTTGCAACAATAAAGTTTATTCCTCATTTACATTTTATGGAGGATATAGAACGGTACATCTCTGGTTTTTGTGTCCTCTTCGTTCTGGAATCCAGGCTGAAAAGGTAGCCTCCTTATGGGGGTGTCATTCTCATGGCAAAAGTTGGAAAAAATGTCACATTGTGTTGGACAAAACATTCCATATGTCCAGGCCCAAAGACAGTGTGTGTGAAAATGTATACTCTCCCATGGACAGATAGTAACCTAATATACCACAGGCAAATTTTATTATTGTGATTATCCTTATTTTACAGAAGTAGAAACTAAGGCATAGAGAAATTAAATGAATTGCCCAGGCTCACAGTACTGACAAGTGGTCAAGGCCAATTCAAAATTCAAGTCTGACCCAACAGCATTACATTTTGTATTATACCAACAAGAATGGTATTTCTTTCATGTATCCACTTAACTTTGTTGATGACATTTGCCTTGAGAACAGTTTTCTTCCTAATGACCTACTAGAAAATTAATGTAGCCAACCCAATGTCCATTATGCTTCCTTCTCTTCCAATCTTCCAATGAATGGCTTTAACATAAGCCTTGAAATTCAAGTGATTTCTGTGTGAGGGAAGTCAGTATTTAAAAAAGTTACAGATAGTCCAGTTTTGGAGAAAGTGCAAATTTAAAAAAATCCCTTTGCAAATGTGGAACTGAAATAATTATAGTTTAATAAAAAATTTTATCCTAAATCCTATTATTTCTTTGCATCAGTTAAAGACATTGTCTATGAAAGAAAGCCAAATGTAATTTATAATGGTGGTCGTGTGGACTTTCACTGATAAGGAATTTTATAAGCATGTTCAGAATAGGGAGCATTATTAACTGAAGTGGTGATGTGACCCTGGTTTGTTTCCAGCCCAGTCTCCCCTGAATTTTCCAAACCTTAAGCTAACAGGGCTACTAACTTCCCAGAATACTTAGATCTCTCCACTGTCTTGTCTCTGGGTTGTGGCTTAGTGTATTTTCCCTCAGCCTGAAATGCTTCCAGCCTGCTCCACCTTCCCAACCAGGTCTGATCCTAACAATCTGTCAAGACTTCATTCTTAAATGCTTTGTGCTCCAGGAAGCCTCTCCCCATCTCATCAAATGCAAATATAAATCTTCAAAAAATGTTTTGCTTGAACTCTGGTATTCTTTCTTCCCCCTTTGCCCAATACCTTTCCCCTAACAGATATCTGTGCAACAAATCATTCTTTTTTTTTCCCCCTAAAGATTTTATTTATGTATTTGACAGACAGAAATCACAAGTAGGCAGGGAGGCAGGCAGAGAGAGGAAGGGAAGAAGGCTCCCTGCTGAGCAGAGAGCCTGATGCGGGGATGCAGGGCTGGATCCCAGGACCCTGGGATCATGACCCGAGCCAAAGGCAGAGGCTTTAACCCATTGAGCCACCCAGGCGCCCCTCTTTTTTTTTTTTTTTTTTTTAATGGAAGTGAACTGAACTATTATATTTGCTAAATTGAAGTTTTCATGTGGAGTTGATGCATGCATCTATTTATTCAACAAATAGTTATCAAATGCCTACATTTATAAGGCACAATTAACTTGTTAAAGCTGACTTAGCTATAGAGTGATGAATTCAGGATTCAAATCAAGAATTGTCTGACACCATAGCCAGTACTCTTAACCACTCATAGATATCAAAAACTAGAGATTCTTGTATGCTAAATAGCTTCACTGTTGGGCAGATATTAATCTTCTTTTTTTCCCTTAAAAACTGTATAAAGTATTTTTACCAATGCCTTTTTAAGCTCCTGATTAATTTTGTTTCTAAAATTGACATTAAAAATATATTTTTTCCTATTAATATAAGTTGTTCCCATTAAAAGTAAAATAACATTTTTTGTGTGGACTGTTTTGAGTAAATTTGAGTAAATCTGAGTAAATTATACTACCCAGAAGCAGGTTTTGTGGATTGTAAGGTGACACTTTTTTTTCCTGGCCCTCTTTAAGAAAAAAAGAAGAAAAAACTACAAACATTTAAAAAAATGACATTTAGGGCGCCTGGGTGACTCAGTGGGTTAAGCCTCTGCCTTTGGCTCAGGTCATGATCTCAGGGTCCTGGGATCGAGTCCTGCATTGGGCTCTCTGGCAGGGAGCCTGCTTCCTCCTCTCTCTCTCTTCCTGCCTCTCTGCCTGCTTGTGATTTCTCTCTGTCAAATAAATAAATAAAATCTTTTAAAAAATGACATTTAGCATAGGAAAAGAAATCATGACAATTTACTTGAAGTTGGAGGTTCAGATCCCTTTTTTTCTAAGTGATCTTGAGACCATTTACCAGAAATGCTTACATTAAAAAGCTTCCTTATTGACACCTGGCTTCTCCTTTTCACCTGGAATACTTCACAGCTCCTGGCAACTCCCAGCACTCCAGAAACTCTGCATGTGAGGTTTTATTCATTTTCCGGCAAGTCTACCCCTGGTCTCAACAGTTTAAAAATCATGGTCAAATTGCATTGGTTTTAGTCTCAGATGAGTTTTTGAGTTAATTTTCTGGACTCCTTGTTACTTTTTCCCCAGGAAATAGAGATGTTTATTAGGAATGGCCTTTGAGACACAAGTTTCTTTCTAATTAAAAAAATTTTTTTTCCATAGTGTTGGATGAACTATTGTCATTGTAGAAACCATTTGGTATGAATATAGTCTCCTTTTGGAAATACTTACATAGAACATAAAATAATGAAAATCAGTTCTTAAATGAATAATGCTGTCACTAAGGGATTTAACTGAAATTTATATGGCTCAGACACTGTGTTCAGAATAACAGTACCCAGAATAAGTCACTTCAATTTTAAAAAATCTTGTAAATGACTACACTTCGCTGAAGGATTTAAGTAATTTTTTTCCTTAAAGCTTTGTTGAAATATGTTGGTCCTGCTGAGACCACTGGAAATTAGTCTTCTTTGGTGTAGTATTAAAAAATGGCAGCAGAGGGCCTCATTGCAATGCGCTAGATTTTTTTTCTTCAAGAAAGAACATTTTCTTTCCATTGCTTAGTGTGTGTTCTCTTACTTTGAAACTTGTAATATATTATTTGAAAAACAGATCTTTTAAATACCAGTTTTACAATATAGAATGGAGGGTGCAATTTAAACCTAAAAGCTCTTAACCTTTTCTTCTTGGTTCCTCTGAAGATGTTGAAATTTTGAGGTTCTTTCTTCATTTCCTTCCACAACAGTAAGGAATTACATACTCTCTTTTGACTTTTCCATGAAGGCTGTTAACTTTCTTTCTTAAGCTCATCCATTTTGTTGGCAAATTATTATGAGAACAGATTCATGTGAATTATGATACTTAATTCAAAGGATCAGAAAAATTACATGGCAACAGTTTATAACATATTCTCATACATTTTACATCTTCCAATAGCCTTTCAGCTAATTGTGCTCAAGTTCTAACAAAATGATTTTTCATAATTAAAAAAAAGCTGTAGGTTAAAACTCTGTAGTATTGAACCTCATTCCAAATGAATGAGGTTGAGTATATGTGATCCATTAAGTAAAACTGCCTTACTTATTTTGTGGGGTCATCTTGTGATTACTTTGACTGTGATCAGGACACATAATGGCACAGAAAATAAATGGATTATCTGAGGTGAAAGTTAGTGCCCCCTGAATGTGTGGACACAGGTTTATACTTAATCCCAAATGAGTTCCTTTATAACACTGTCGTCTAGCAGACCATAAATATTTTTGGTAAGTCTGGGTTCTGTGGTTGAATATATTTATTTTTATAGTTTCAACCTGGTTTCTTATAATTATGTTCATAGAGATTTTTTTTTATATTCTCCAGCCATCATTCGTTCTCACTAAAAGTACAGTTCTAGAATCCTGCTTTTTAAAAAAAAAAATTCCAATAATCAAAACGGACTTGTTTTGAGATGAAAGAGTTTCAGTATAATGAATTATTGTTTATTACAGATTTCAGAATCCTTGTGTCTTAAGGAACTTGAATAATTTAACTGTTAGGGAATATGAACATTGTATAAAAAGAACCAATATTTTATTGAAGTTAAATGAATATGTAACATTATATAGAAACATGTAAAAATGTATAGAAACACATAAAGTAAACATATAAACATTATATAGAAATATTATATAGAAATGTTATGTAGAAAAGGGCCTCCATATAAATTTTAGATAGGAAACATTTAAACATTATATAGAAAAGGGCCAATATTTACTGAGATTAGGTGAGCATTTATTTTGTATATATTTGTTGTGATCCACAAAACAAAATGCTAATAATAATGGCTACCAGTTAGACATTTAGACTATTCCCTACTATTAACTTTCTGTGATAAAACATCATATACTCTGATCATGCTTTCTGATAAAACATTATATAACAACAAAACTGGACGAACTGTTGAAAACAACCATTTCAGGGCTTTGAATTGACCAAAGACATCCGACAAGTTGAGAAGCAATTTTGGGGGGTGGGGAGTATTTTATTTATTTTATTTTTATTTTTATTTTTTTGTAAACATATAATGTATTATTAGCCCCAGGGGTATAAGTCTGTGAATTGCCAGGTTTACACACTTCACAGCACTCACCATAGCACATACCCTCCCCAATGTCCATAACCCCATTACCCTCTCCCTACTTCCCTCCCCCCAGCCACCCTCCGTTTGTTTTGTGACATTTAGAGTCTCTTATGGTTCGTCTCCCTCCTGATCCCATCTTGTTTCACTTATTCTTTTCCTACCCCCAAAACCCCCCACATTGCATCTCCACTTTCTTATATCAGGGAGATCATATGATAGTTGTCTTTCTCCGACTGACTTATCTCGCTAAGCATAATACCCTCTAGTTCCATCCTCATCATCGCAATTGGCAAGATTTCATTTCTTTTGATGGCTGCATAGTATTCCATTGTATTTATATACCATCTCTTTTTTATCCATTCATCTGTTGATGGACATCTAGCTTCTTTCCATAGTTTGGCTATTGTAGACATTGCTGCTATAAACATTCGGGTGCACGTGCCCTTCGGATCACTACGTTTGTATCTTTAGGGTAAATACCCAGTAGTGCAATTGCTAGGTCATAGGGTAGCTCTATTTTCATCTTTTTGAGGAACCTCCATGCTGTTTTCCAGAATGGTTGCACCAGCTTGCATTCCCACCAACAGTGTAGGAGGGTTCCCCTTTCTCCGAATCCTCGCCAGCATCCTTCATTTCCTGACTTGTTAATTTTAGCCATTCTGACTGGTGTGAGGTGTTATCTCATTGTGGTTTTGATTTGTATTTCCCTGATGCCGAGTGATGTGGAGCACTTTTTCATGTGTCTGTTGGCCATCTGGATGTCTATTTTATTTTATTTATTTATTTATTTATTTTTTCATCTGGATGTCTTCTTTGCAGAAATGTCTGTTCCTGTCCTCTGCCCATTTCTTAATTGGATTATTTGTTCTTTGGGTTTTAAGTTTGATAAGCTCTTTATAGATTTTGGATACTAGCCCTTTATCTGATATGTCATTTGCAAATATCTTCTCCCATTCTGTCGGTTGTCTTTTGGTTTTGTTAACTCTTTCCTTTGCTGTGCAAAAGCTTTTATCTTGATGAAGTCCCAATAGCAATTTTTGCCCTTGCTTCTGTTGCCTTTGGCGATGTTCCTAGGAAGCAGTTGACATGGCTGAGGTCGAAGAGGTTGCTGCCTATGTTCTCCTCAAGGATTTTGATGTGTCCCTTTCTCACATTGAGGTCCTTCATACATTTTGAGTCTATTTTTATGTATGGTATAAGGAAATGGTCCAGTTTCATTTTTCTGCATGCGACTGTCCAATTTTCCCAACACCATTTATTGAAGAGACTATCTTTTTTCCACTGGACACTCTTTCCTGCTTTGTCGAAGATTAGTGGACCATAGAGTTGAGGGTATATTTCTGGGCTCTCTATTCTGTTCCATTGATCTGTGTGTCTGTTTTTGTGCCAGTACCATACTGTCTTGATGATGACAGCTTTGTAATAGAGCTTGAAGTCTGGAATTGTGATGCCACCAACTTTGGCTTTCTTTTTCAATATTCCTTTGGCTATTCAAGGCCTTTTCTGGTTCCATATAAATTTTAGGATTATTTGTTCCATTTCTTTGAAAAAAATGGATGGTATTTTGATAGGGATTGCATTAAATGTGTAGATTGCGTTAGGTAGCATAGCCATCTTCATAATATTTGTTCTTCCAATCCAGGAGCATGGAATATTTTTCCATTTCTTTGTGTCTTCCTCAATTTCTTTCATGAGTACTTTATAGTTTTCTGAGTATAGATAGATTCTTTGCCTCTTTGGTTAGGTTTATTCCTAGATATCTTATGGTTTTGGGTGCAATTGTAAATGGGATTGACTCCTTAATTTCTCTTTCTTCTGTCTTGTTGGTGTGAAGAAATGCAACTGATTTCTGTGCATTGATTTATATCCTGATACTTTAGTGAATTCCTGTACAAGTTCTAGCAGATTTGGAGTGAAGTCTTTTGGGTTTTCCACATACAGTATCATATCATCTGCAAAAAATGATAATTTGACTTTGAGAAGCGATTTTTTATGAAAAAAGTACTGAATGTCAAATAAGAACAGTGTGAGTCTGGCATTTTTGCCCGAGGCTTCTCCCATCCACACCCACCTCCAAGCTGGATCTGACCAGATATGAACAGGGCACTGCAAAACAAGGAAGCCAGCAGCCTCCTTGCCAGAGAGGATTCACTCAGTTTGGAGCAGAGTGTGGAAAGACTTCTCATTCAACAATATTGTCAGTAAAAGTACCAATTTTGGTGGCAAATGAAGGAGGAAAACCAAAGTTTCAGGTAGCATGAGGCTGCAGTAAACAGTGGATTAACAGACTAGCCTGACATTTATCAGAGAGATGAGGGAAATGAGACAGCCACAGAGGGCAACAGTAAGCTCTCCACAAATCCACTCAGGAGAGACTGGAGAACCCCCAAATCCCCATATCCCTGGCTAAGCACGAGACTGTATGCCTGCACAAAGCTGATGCCAGAAGACCTGGTGGGAAGTAAAATCCAGGGCATTATTGAAAACTGATTGATTAATCCAATGATAAAACTTTTTTTAGGTTAAAAAAAACTTTTTTTAGGTCTAAAATGCCATCATAGGATTATAGAATTCCTTCTGTTTTTGTAAATTCTTTGTGATTTCTAAATATTTAACTTAGAAATACATAGAATAGGGAATAGTTTCTTGACTCTGAATTGTGATTCTTTGAAATCTCTTCACCTACAGAATAAAACTCTTAATTACCCTTACTGCTTCTTTTAAGGTTAGAGCACTATCAATAGAGAACTTCAGAATGTTATAATGGCTAATATTTATTGAGCACCTATTATTAGACCAATGCTATGCTGACTTTAAACATTTTATGTCATTTAATTCTGTAATGTCCTTATGGTAAGATTAGTCCCATTACCTGGTGGGGAGATTGGAGCTTAAGTAGAATAAATAACTTCTCCAAGGTTGCAACAGCTAAGAAGTGTAATAGGTGGAATGCAGCTTGAGATGATATGATTTCCAAATTCTTATTCTTAAATACTATGCTATATTTTCAGATGATGGTGATATAGAATATAAAATTTTTTATTTATAAAAATATATTTTTCTATTTTCCTTTGAGTGTAATAACATAATCTCATAGTAATCAAGTTAACTTATGTAAAGTTATTGGTACATTAAGTAGGCATATACTTTATCCTTTAAGAAAAGCTTTATATTAAGGAGAATTTCAAACAGATATGAAAGTAGATAGTATAATAATCCTTTATATATGTATCCATCACACAGCTTTGAGCTTCTTCAACAAATGCCAATATTACTGCTTGCTATTCTAATCTTCACTACAAAAGGGAACTAATTATAAACTAATTTTTGTAGGTTAAATACTAGTCACTTTTAAATTTAGAATTAAAAATTTCAATAATTGATTTTAGTAGGATATTTCCTTTTGGATTGGACACACATAGTATTTTTTCGAAAGTAGACATCTCAGTGAAAACAGCATATGGAGTAAGAGGAGTAGGCAGGTGGAAATATTCAGTAAATATTTTGGCATAATGAAGTAAATAACTAGAAGGTAGCTGAATGAAGCTGCAGAATCTGGTTGCTTTAAGACACTGTCTCTGGACTATGGGCCCATCCATCACTCATGGTCTAGTTTTGTTTTTATTTTCTTTTTAAGACTAATTTTTAGGGCAGTTTAAGTTCACAAGAAAAAAGTTGAGCAGAGTACAAACAATTCCCATATATCCTCTATCCCCACATGCATAGACTCCCACACTGTGGACATCCCCTACCAGAGTAGTTCATTTGTTACAATCAATGAACCTACATTGACATGTTATTACCCAAAGTCCATAGTTTACATAAGGGTTCAATCTTGGTATTGTACATTCTTTGTGTTTTGACAAATATGTAACAACATGTATACAATGTAATTATGTCATACAAAGTAGTTTCACTGTTCTAAAATCTGAATTAGCTTTTTGTTTATAACATTTTCTCTTTTATACACATCAGGACTGTTCTTTCTTATTTTTCTAATAATCATGTCAGACTTTCAGCGACTTTTGGGGTGGGTAGATAACTGACAACCAGTTTAAATTATTGCAACTTCTGGGCAATGGTATGCAATAGAGGTGTGGTGGCTTGTGGAACTGGAAGGAATTAGTAGTATGATCAAACCTCATTCTATTAGACCACCTACAAAAGTATTTTGTGTTGCACAGAGCATTTAACTTCTTTCTTTCAAACTTTAGGACCCTTGAATAGAATGTGATATTTTAAGCCATATGTTTCTGTAATAGTCTTTAAATTCCAAATGTCAAATCTCTTTACAATAACTCTTGCTTATGACAGAAACCATTTTGTAGTTCTGCCTCTTCTTTGGCCTTATACTCTGTCCCACATTTCAGTAGTGAATGTCATTGGTAAAGCTTTGATTTATTTCTGGGAAAGTCTTCCTGGCTTTTTCTGCCTTGTTTCCTCAAGAGATTGGAAGCTATCCGTATCCAGACTGTTTTCATTTTATTTGACAAATTGTTTGCATTAAAAGAATTTAGAATAATTTCAATTACTAATATCTGACTTGCTTCTCTCCTAGGCATCTGGACTCTGGTTTGCCTAGAAGCTTAGAAACTACATTTTGATTATACCCATAACTTCTTTACTTGGCTATTTAAAATTTTTCTTTTGTTTTTGCTCAGTTTTAACATAACTTGCAGACTCCTTTTTGTGTAATTACGGAATTTTCAAATGAATTCAAATGGAATGTTCTTCATTGTTTTTAATACTTTATTTATTTGAGAGAGAGAGAGAAAGAGAGTGAATGAACAGGGGAAGGAGCAAAGGGGGAGGGAAAAGGAGGGGGAAAGAATCTCCAGCTGATTCCATGCTGCACATGGAGCCCAATTTGGGGCTTAATCCCATGACCCTGAGACAATTACTGGAGCTGAAGCCAAGAGTTGGATGCTTAACCAACTGAGCCACCCAGGTGCCCCTGGAAAATTTTTCATTTTAAACGTCTTAGAAAAAGCAGTATTGAACACCAGTTAAGAGTTCAGATTCTGTATTATGAAAAACTACATGCCAACAAATTGGACAATCAAGAAGAAATGAATAAACTCTTAGAAACATATAAATTACCAAAATTGAAACAAGGAGAAAACAGAAAATTTCAGCAGAATGATAACCAGTGAAGAAATTGAATCAGTAATCAAAAAACTCCCAACAAACAAAAGTCCAAGACCAGATGGCTTCAAAAGCAAATTCTGCCAAATATTTAAAGAAGAGTTAATACTCATTCTTCTCAAAATATTCCAAAAGATAGAAAAAAGAAGGTAAACTTCCAAATTCATTCTGGGGCCAGCATTACCCTGATACCAAAACCAGATAAAAACAGCACAAAGTAAGAACTACAGACCAATATCTCTGATGAACGTAGATGCAGAAATCATCAACAAAATACTAGCAAACTGAATTCAACAATACAATTAAAAAATCAGTCATTGGGGTCAGGTGGGATTTATTCCTGGGATGCAAGGATTGATTTAGTATTTGCAAATCAATCAATATGATATATCACATCAACAAGAAAAAGGATGGATACCATATGATCATTTCAATGGATGCAGAAAAATCATTTAACAGAGTACAACTTAACATTCACTATAAAAACCCTCAAGAAGGTAGGTTTAGAGGGAAAATAACGCAGCGTAATAAAGGGCACATATGAAAATGCACAGTTAATATCATCCTCAATGAGGAAAAACTGAGAGCTTTTCTTCTATGGTCAGGAACAGACAAGACTGTCCACTCTCACATTTTTATCCGACATAATACTGGAAGTCCTAACCACAGTAGTAAGAACAAAAAGAAATGAAAGTCATCTAGGTCAGCAAGGAAGAAGTGAAACTTTTACTATTTGCAGAAGACCTAATACTATATATAAAAACCCAAAAGTAGTGAGAGTGGACATCCATGTCTTGTGGATCTCCAGTTTTTTGAGAGTTTTCATCAAACCTGTTGCATATTTTCAAATGCTCTTTATCTTTTGAGATGACTATATGATTTTTATCCTTCATTTTGTTAATGTGTGTCACATTGATTGGTGTGTGGATGTTGAACCATCCTTGAGCACAGAGTGACTGCCTGAAATCTGACCTATGGGCTTTGTCATTGCATTGTTATTTGTCATTACACCATCACCACCATCATCACCATAATCCCATTATTTTTTCCATGTTATTCTTCCAGACCAGTACCAACTGACAGGAATACAAAAGGATCAAAAGGTAAGGTTCTTTCCTGGAAGGACTTAAAATCATTATGGGCAAAGTCTAGCAAAAACAGAACATAAAACAAACAATTCTAAGTAGCACATGTTAAGTGTTGAACGAGAGGTACACACTGTAACTGTGGGTAGTATTTATTTATGAATGAAAAGCCCAGGCATTGCAACTATCTAGTCTTATTTTACATTTATTTGCTATGTGATCTTGGTCAAAGAAATTTTTATTCTCTGTTACTGAATTTTAAAAATAAGCTTTATTTTCCTTGGGAACTGCAAAAATGGAAATGCATAGAATGTGTCAGGGGCACCTCGGTGGCTCAGTCAGTTAAGCGTCTGACTCTTGGTTTCAGCTCAGGTCCTGATCTCAGGGTCCTGAGATGGAGCCCCATGCCTGGCTTCACACTCATTGTGAAGTCTGCTCAAGATTCTTGCTCCCTCTCCCTCCCCTCTGCACCTACCCCTACTTGCTTGGGAGCTCTCTCTCTCTCCCTCTCTCTCTCTCTTTCTCTCTCATGTGCGCACCCACATACAAATAAATAAATAAGCAAAATCTTTTAAAAATCCATAGAATGTGTTAAAGATAGTATCTGGCACATAGAAATGAATCAATAAATTGTTAACAGTCCTGTAGGAAAGAAGGCCACCTATGGGGGTTGGAGATTTCATACGAGCGGAAAAAGAAAAAACAACATAGTAAGGACAGGATTAAAAATGGCTTCCTTACGCATTACCTCAATTTTCTGGAATCCTTTTGCAAATAACACAGGATAGGGTGGTATAGAGTAGGGAGGAATATATGATGTGTTACTGAATATCAGGTACAGAATTATATTCTCACTCATAGAAAATTTTGGTGAATGTTCCTTAAATAAAATATAATGTAATTTTTATCTATCAACCTTCTGAGGCCTGAGTTAAAATTCATACGCTTCATGGTCAAAGAGGTAATTGTATAATCAATGAGAATCTGTAAAGTTGAACAGTATGTGAGATATTGCTGCAGTCAAAGCTCTTCAAATCACAAATTTGTGGTTGCTATAATACACCCTGGGAAAGCAACAGTATCTTGATGATACTTTCCAAAGTATTATTTGTAGCTAAAAGAAAAGGAAAGATTCATTTTTAATGCTGTATTTATTGGACTAGGTAATTCCTACACATATTAAACAATTTACAGAGTAACAAATAGTCTATAGTAAAAATTTTCTTAGTTACTGGGTTCCCCTTCTCAGAAGGAATCCCTGATCTCACTGGAATGAAGATATTTCCCCCTGTTTTTAAAAGCACAAAAAATCCATAGTGTGCCTATGCTTGCATTTTCACTTAACGTTTCTTACACATTTTATATTTATTCTTAAGGCTCTACATACTGAAACATGCCATTTAAAAATAGAGTTACCCTAGTGAGATACTATAATGGTAAAAGCTAGAATTTGTTGAATACTTAATGTGTTCCATGAAGTTTACATAGATTATCTCACTTGTGCCTCATAATGACCCTAGGGAGTGGGTGCCATTATTGTGCCCATTTTAGTTGATGTGAAAAATGAGATCTAGAAATATTAAATGGTTTGCCTATGATCACAGAGCTAATAGGTTGTGGAGTTGACTCACATAAGGTAGTCTGATTCCAGAGCTCACACATTAAATGCTCTGTTTCCTCTAAGATTTCAAACTCTTCATTTTCCCTTCATTTTCAAGAAGACAATTAACTCTATATGTTATTGTATAAAAAATAGAAGATAGTAAGAGAATAACAATGGTGGTGACAGAAATGGCTAATGCCTTTGTCAGTGCTGAAAGGATATCTAAGAAGACCGGAAGCTCTTGGTAGACAAGGCAGCTCTGAGGACTGAGCAGGGCAGATGAAGCTGCAGTAGGTGCTCAGGCTGTTGCAGTGGTGTCAGGGGCACCAGAAGCTATGGAGCTCAAGAGTTAAAAGATGCTACCAAGTCTGAGGAAGTTGTGATGGATGCTGGCACATAATAATTCATAATAGCTGGCACATAATAGTATTCTTGTGAAGATGGTATGATCAGTCACAAGTTCTAGATGAAAAAATGAAGCTCAGATAAGTTGCCCTGTGTCTCACAGAGCTGGAAGGTGACAAGACTCAGGCTTAAAGCCTCACTCCAATACTTCCTAGAAGGAGTTGTCCTGCTTGCAGCACCTGGTGGGCACACCAGCCTTGAAACCATAGCTTTGTGTCAATTATTGGAATGGTTTGAAACTTTTTCTCTTTAAATTTTTGTAACATGTTTTAACTGAAAGTTTGTAAGAAAACCCTACATGAGATTGAAGTAGGAGTGGGTATATCCCTGTCATCCTCTTATACTGTCCGCCAAGAACTTCCTGCCTTCATAGATATCCTTCCCTTCCTCTAGGATCTCCAAGTGTGTTCCATATAATCAAATTTGAAACTATAATTTCTACTTCTGGGATGAAAATTATTTCTGACAACAAAACATGTTAGGACTGTTCTTCATTAATTAATAGGCTGATATGGTCTGGTCAGATTTCATGAAAACTTCTGTCCTCAGTTTTGCTTTTGTAATGTTAATTTGGGTTATATTATTGTTTCAAAGGACATAATCTGGAGCTAGAGAAAGATGCTATTGTTTCTCAGACTGTAGTTAAGTGCTTTAACCATTCTGAGAATCTAACATATCCCTTAAGATAATAACAGTATTTGGCAGGTTTGTTTCAGTTTTTCTTTCTATCATATGCTTTCAAATTCCAACAACCCAAAGGGCTAGTCTTTGCTTTGTCTAGAATGGTGAATGCTAGAATAGTGATAACATGCTAACTTAATTTCAGAAATATTTTATACAAAGCTTCTGTCATCTGCTCTTGTAATGTTCTTGTAATGTTCTTATGAACGTGCAAAATTTTACCCAAGGACCTCTGGCTTTGGTCGTTGCAGTCTGGAAGCTATGAGAAGTGTGCTGTCAGGTGTATTACATGGTATGCCTACACAACTGAGCAGAAAGACAGACTCTCATGTGGAAGCAAGTGAAATAATAAAGGACTTTCATAAGTCTCCATAAGTCTTAAAGATACCATCAAAATTATTGTATGGAATTACTTACACCAGGCAGAGGGAAACACAGCTGCATTTTAAATGATATTAAGAAGTGCCCTTGGCATATCCACTGAGGAAGAGGGAAAGGAGGCAGGATTGGGCAGAGCCAAGAAGTTGAGCTGTCATGCAGTCTCACTGAAAGCTCCTGTTGAATCCACAGTGAGCTCAGGGTTGCAGTGGCCCATCGGAGTTGCCATAAGTTGGGCTGAAGTGCTGGGGCTTTATGCCCCATTATGACCAGTCATTGGATTTTGGACAAGGCAGTTTTGTTCAACTGAAGCAATACTTTGCAGAAGAGAAAAAGCGCTGAAGATCATCTTCTATAATTAGTGTAACAAGTCTTTTCTTCCTCAAGGGGGACCTGGGCATCACAGTATGAACTAGATCGTCCTGCAGACAAGCCCCTTTGCTTTATTGAGTGAAAATCTTACAAAGGCTCTCTTATGAGCCACTCTCATTCAAGTCAATTCCAAGTCTCATCAATGTTTTTCTAATAGATAATTCTTTAGTATATTCTGAAAGCAGTAGTGCTATAATACTGATACACACATATATATGTATACATTTCACAGATATAAAGTGATATAAAAATTATATACACAAACATACCATACACACAAAGCTCAAATTTATATTTATACACATATTCACATATATATATATACCATATTATGAAGAAATATACTTTGAGTACTCTGAGAATATGTTAATAATTGTGTGAATGATGCTCAACTATACTCAACACCTAGTTTTTAGTAGCCATAATGATCTCATTCATTGTAGACAATAAAATGAATCTGCTCTCCCAGGAGAACCAGGTTGGGAGATCATAAATTCTGCCTTGGACATGTTGAGTGTGAAGCCCTCTTAAAATATCCAAAGGAAAATGTTGGGTAGGCATTTGAACATATGTTATGTATCTGGAGTTCAAAAAGAAGTCTACACTAGAGATAAGTAAGTGAGAGATGATGTTTATATAGCAATTAAAGCTAGGGGCAACATTTCTGTTGCATCACTGCATGCCATTAATGAACTGGAGTTCGGTTTGAACTGTAGATGTTTATTTTTCCTTCACTGGAGGGCTTTTCTGGTCTGATTCATTGTATTACGTTACCTGCCTAGCTTCTGAGGCATCTAAGTGTGCACTCACTGGTACAGGATAGGCAGAGAAGAGGACCCATGACTGAGACTTGAGAAAATCCAACATTTAAAGGTTGGTAGATGAAGAGGGGTCTGGACTTGAGCTTTAAAAGGAGTGACCAGAGAAGTAAAAGGGTGAAATAATAGAAGCAAGGAAAGAAAAGAAGTATTCAGCAGTGTAAATTGTTTCAGAGAAATGAAGATGAAGATAGTTAATGACCTTAGGGAGGGTGGTTTTGGTGAGAATGGAAGCCAGACTGATGTGGGTTGAAGAGCAAATGAAGGGTGAGGAAATGAAGAAAAGCATGTACACAGTGCTTTTGAGAAGTGTAGTTTTTAAAGTGAGGACAGAGATAGGGATTAACTGGAGGCAGGTAAGGGTGTATTGAAATGGATCTAAATAGGTGGGCCTGGGAAGGGTAAAGTGAAGAAGACAAATAGAAATATCCCCATACATCAGTGCTTTAAATCTCTTTTACTTTTAAGTGATTTGAACTATTTGAACTATTAAGTGATACTGAACTATATTCTGAAACATTAGAGAAATGAAAGATGAAAGAGGCTTTATTAAAAACAAACAATAAAAAAAAACAAACCAAAAATCAAAGTACATGGGTTGTGGACAATTTATATTACATTGTATAGCTCAAATTGAAATGGAGAATAAATATAAGATAAAGGATTTTCTCTTTGAATTATTCCGTCCAGTGCTTTCACATGGTCATTTTGCTAAGAAAATCTTGTCTAGCATGTTATTTCACTTATTTATCATTTAAAAAGCAGTCTTTTAATTCAAGTCTCACTTATTGTCCTGGTCCTTAGAACTTTAAGATGTTTGTTGTTCATAAGCTACCTATTTTATGGTATTTTGTTACAGCAGCATGAATGGGCTAAGATTCTTTCTTTCTCTATTTCTTTCTCTCTGTCTCCCTTCCTTCCTTTCTTCTTTCTTATCTATATAAAACAGTAATTTACATAATATGAATTTATTATCCATTTACATTATATTTATTTATATTTATTGAACACCTGCTATGTGCTAGTACTGAGGATACAACGGTGAGCTAAGTAAACCTGGTCCTGGGCTTTAGGGGAAAGAAGTCATTAATCAAATTTTATACAAATATATAATTATATACTGTGATAAAAGCCACAAAGGACTATGTGAGATTGTTTAAGAACTTTGTGTTCAAGAGCTTTAAATCTGGGATAGTAAGATCAGGAAAGACTTTGCTAAGAAAATAACCTTAAGCTAAAAACTGAACAGTGAATAGATGTGCTAAGGCTATTAGAGGTGGGCATGTATTTTTAATCATTTCCTTAAATGAATCATTTCCTATTAGGAGTGAAATTCCTGGGTCAAAGTTTATGAATTAAAAATTACTTAAATGTTTTCTTATAATTTTTCTCTATTTTTAAATTTTTACAATTTATTTAAAATTTTTATACAATTCACACTTTCATAGCAGTTGCAAATACAGTACAGAAACCTTTTCTACCCCTGAGCCATTTAAAGCAATTTTCCAATATGATGCCCCAGCACTCCATACTTTATGTACATTTCCTTCAAGTAAGGGTGTTCTTTTATATAAGCACAAGATAACCAAATTCTGGGAATTAACATTTACTTCTTCATACCATTTAATCCTTAGACTCCATTTTTTTTTCAATTTTCCCCATAGGGTTTTTAATAACAAAGAATACTGTCCAGAATCACATGTTGCATCTAATAGTCAGATCTCTTTAGTCATCTTGTTGAGAATATTTCCTCACACTTTCCTTGTTTTTCATGACTTTGACTCTTGAAGAATACTACTGGCTGGTTATTTTGTACAATGTCCCTCCAGTTGGATTTGTATGATGATTTGTCATGATCAGGTTCAGGTTATGCATCTCTGACAGGAATATCATAGAAGTGATATTACACACACACATACATGCACATACACATATTTCTATATTTGTTTTTTCGAAACCTTGATTTCACATAATATCCCCAAATCTAACAACATGGAGTTTGTTCTAATTTTCTCTCCTTCCTTGTTAGTACTTCCTTTCTCTGACAGTGAGAAATTTGGCTTCCATTAACTTAACATATTTACTTGGAGGCTGCATGTAACCAATATCCAATTGCCACTGCTGTCCCTCCCCATTATGGATGCTGTCCTCAACCAACTCAGGCACTGATACCCTAAACTAAGCTACAACAGCTATTAAGCTACAACATGGATAGCCTCTGTACCCTGCTTGGGATCTAACATATTGGACCAGTTACCTGTCTTTTGTGTATGCCTTCTCCTTACTTGCTCATGCTCTGACACTCAATGCTTGGCTTCCTCTCCCCATCTCATCCTACATATACCCTCATCTTCCTGCTTAGGCTCCAATATTCTGCTCTGAGCTGCCTTCCATGTAGATGTACTCCTCATTCCACTTGGGTTTCGACATTCCTTTCTGCATTTATGGTTTTTCAGCCTGCTTAGACTCTGGTGTCCTGCTTCATGCTACTCTTCTGAGTGGATGCACTGCTTACCCTGTTTGACACCTCTCACCGAGCCACATTTTATGTGTAGACAGCTTTTTCGTTTTGCAAGAACTTTGACACCTAATGCTAGTGCCACGTCATGCATGGACACCCTCCGACCCTAATTAGGCTCTGATACCCGGTTCTCTGTGTAGCTTAGAGGTCCCTCCCATACATGGATCTTCCATCTTTTGCCATTATCATATTTCCTTTTTATCACATTTCCTTCTAGTCTTTACGGATTTTTATATATTGCTGATAATGAACTATAGTTCTATTTTTGGTCCTGTTTATACAGCACAAATTTTCTCAAATCATTAAGAGTATTTCCTAAATATAACTTTAAATAACAGCACATGGATATCACATTATTTGTTCACAATTACATGTTAATGCTTAGCATAGACTCCTAGCAGAAGAGTTACTAGGTCAAAAGTCCCACATTTTAAAAATAGATTTTACTTATTTATTTGAGAGAGAGAGACATGAGCAGGGGAGGGGCAGAAGGATAGGGAGAAGCAGACTTCCTACTCAGCAGGGAGTCTGACTTCGCACTCAGTTCCAAGACCCTGAGATCATGACCTGAGCCAAAATCAGATGCTTAACCGACTGAGCCACCCAGGTGCCCCAAAGTACAAACATTTTTAAGGTTATTTTTAAAAGGTATTTATTTAAATTCCAGCTAGTTAACATATAGTGTAATATTAGTACTAGGTGTACAATTTAGTAATTCAACACTTACATACAACATCCAGTACTCATCACAACAAGAGCATCCCTTTAGCTCTATTACCCATTTAACCCAGCCCCCAACCCCCTCCCCTCTGGTAACCATCAGTTTGTTTTTTTTCTTTTTAAGATTTTATTTGTTTATTTGACAGACAGAGATCACAAGTAGGCAGAGAGGCAGGCAGAGAGAGAGGGGGAAGCAGGCTCCCTGCTGAGCAGAGAGCCCAATGAGGGACCAGATCCCAGGACCCTGAGATCATGACCTGAGCCAGAGGCAGAGGCTCAACGCACTGAACCACCCAGGTGCCCCCATCAGTTTTTCCATAGTTAAGAATCTGTTTCTTGGTTTGCCTATCTCTGTCTTTTTTCCCCCTGTGATTGTTCGTTTTGTTTCTTAAATTCCACATATTAGTGAAATCATAAGTTTCCTGATACACATTTTCAAACAACCATTTCAGAAATGTTATTCATTCAACTATTTTTTTATTCAATTATTTCTAAATTAACTTACAAATGATATGTTGTGCCAATAAAAAATATTGTCAGATTTAAAAAAAAGTCAAATATGTTGATTATAAAGTTTGTTTAGAAGACTAAACAATAAATGGCCAGAAAAGTTTTTAGAAAGAAAAGCAATGGTGGGTATGGGAGAATTACCCTTATCAGCTTTTCTAATTAAAAAAGTACGATATGGGTTAATGAATAGGGAGACAGCCAGAAAATCCAAAAATAAATCTAAGTTTATGTTGAAATTTAGTATATGAAAATGGTTGCATTTCAAATCAATGAGATATATGATTTTAGGATAACTGAATAGCACATGGAAAAAGATCAGATTGGATCTGTCCCTCACTCCATACAGCAGGATAAGTGGCAAATGCTTCGAAGAAGTAACTATAGCAAATGAAACCATACACTTACCAGAAGAAAGCTTTGGTTTCTAATATGAACCAAAATTAGATGCATAAAAAACTCATAAATACATAAAATTATTTACCATACTGGGGGCGCCTGGGTGGCACAGTAGATTAAGCGTCTGCCTTCTGCTTGGGCCATGATCCCAGGGTCCTGGGACTGAACTCTGCATTGGGCTCCTTGCTCAGCAGGGAGCCTGTTCTCCCTTTGCCTACTACTCTGCCTACTTGTACTTGCTTGCTTTCTCTCTCTCTGTCAAATAAATAAAATCTTTAAAACAAAATTTACCATACCAAAAGAATATCATAAGCAATAAAGATGAATGACAACTGAGAAAAAGTATTTGACCCTCATTTCAAAGACAAAAGGCTAACAAATCTAATAGATATATTTATATGCATATTTTATATTATATGTATTATATATTATTTTATATTATATATTTTATATAATAATATATTTTATATAAATATATAATGTACTACATATATTTGTATATAATATATATAAAAGGACCAAAATCTTAATAGAAAAATTGGCAAAAGAGAAAAAAGTTTATAGAAAAATAATGCAAAATGTCTTTAACAAACATAAAAAGATGTGTTGTTCCTAATAAAAGAAACACTAAAATTACACCAATGTGCCAATTTTCAATGATCAGTTGACAGAATTCCAAAAGTTTACAATATTTTGTTAGTGAGGTTGTGAAGAATGAATGCAAGATGGCACAATGCTTGTGGAGGGGAGCTTGAAATTATCTAGCACAACTACATAAGCATTTTGTCTTTCAATCAGCAGTTCCACTTCAGTGACTCTCTCTCAGATGCATTGGTCAAAATGTGAAACTTTTTTTTAAAAAAGGGGTGCTTGGGTAGTTTAATTGGTTGGGTGATTGCCTTCTACTTGGGTCATGATCCTGGAGTCCTGGGATTGAGTCCCACATTGGGCATCCCTGCTCAGCAGGGAGTCTGCTTTTCCCTCTGACCCTCCCTCCATCTCATGCTAAAATCTTAAAAAAAAAAAAAAGAAACATTTATAAAAACTGTGAAAATTGGAGTCACCCAAATGGTCTGCATTAAGGTGCTGTGTTAAAAAAATTATGGTACATATATTTAGTGGATTGGTTTCCACTACTAAAATAATGCTCTATAACAAACTTCTCTGAAAACCTTTGCTCAGTTTTTAGTTTTTAGTTTTTTAATTTTTTAGGAACACATGTATTGTATTATAACAAGCACACACACAATATACATCCTTCATTTTGTACAAATAGTAGCATATTATACACGCTTCTTTGCTCCTTGCTATTTCACTTAACAATATATGCAAATATAATTTTATATCAGTATATAAAAAGCTTCTCTATTCTTTGCTGTGGATGCATGCTATTCCATGGTATGAATACACCATTATTTATTAAACCAATATTTTACTGAAGGACATTTAGTTTGTTTCCAATTCTTTAATATTAAAAAATGCTGTAATACATTACTATGCATTACACATACACATATATAATATTGCATATATATGAATATATCTTGGGCTACCTCTTTAGAAATAGAAATTTTCAGTATACTTGAAATTCTCCTCTCATCTAGCACTTTAATGTTGACCCTTTTTCTTGTTTTGATTTCACATACAGTGATGCAATTAATTCTTTGAAGTATTCCTTCAGGGCTCTTTTTTTTTTTTTTTTAAGAAAATGGTCTTATGTTAGTCACCATAC
Source organism: Lontra canadensis (assembly GCF_010015895.1). NCBI lineage: Eukaryota > Metazoa > Chordata > Mammalia > Carnivora > Mustelidae > Lontra > Lontra canadensis. The sequence goes on from NW_022631061.1 coordinate 8,769,195, forward strand.
AATACATCATTAGTTTTTGATGTAGTGTTCCAAGATTCATTGTTTACATATAACGCCCAGTACTCCATGCAATATGTGCCCTCCTTAATACCAATCACCAGATAGCACAAAGTTGCAGTAGAAATTGGAAGCAATTAAAAAAAAAAAAGAAATTGGAAGCAATGTGTTTCAGTGTCTGTTTTTCAGAATTACCTATGATCAACAAATGGGAAAAGCCATGATCTATAGAAGGAAAAATATGTGATTATATTTCCTCCATGTGTTTCCATTAGACCCCTAACTAAAATTTAAAAATGCTTTGCTACAGTGAGTGAAAATTTGGAGAGAATCAGTCTGCATAATCAGTCTTTATAATATTACGTAAGGGGCAATAATAAACTGAATTACATACAAAGCCAGACTTCATGCTTTAAGAAACAAAACACAAGATAGTTATTGTAAGTGGAACTTCTGTTCAAAACTTCTATATGACATAAAGGTATCATGGAAGAAAGATTTTTAGAAATTTTTAGTAAGTTTCTTTTAAATTTCTTTCTGAAGGATGGTTTATCATGGCTTAGGGGAGATTTAAGGAATGAAAACATTTAAAGAAATACAGTAGATGTTAGCAATTACTATAAAAAAAGAAAATAGTTCATTGCACAGATATCTTGGAAGGTTGTGCAGATATAGGAAAGAAAGTGATCAAGATTCATGTGAGGCCTTGAACAATATAGAATGATAAAAGAAAAGCAAGCAAAAGCATTGTAAAAATATAAATTCTGAAAGCTAAAATGGAGTCTGTTGACCTTTTGCCAAAATCCTTAATAACATGAACTTCCCCTATTTTCCTTGTAGCATCAATGTGTACTTGTACATATGTGTATGCATGTTTGATTCTTTCATTCCTTCAGAGAAAATTTAAATACTTTGCATTTCAGCATTTACATGTCTTGGATGCTCTATGTATATAAATATATATTTCCTGTCTGTATATGTATAATCTACCACATATCTTTGCTCTATGTAGTGTGTATGCTTTTTCTTCAGTACACAGAATTTTTAGGATATATTTCTCTTTTCCATTCAGTCATCTTTTTTGTAACTGTTTTTCATTATCAATGCATTAAGCCCTAATAGAAAGACTCTTTTATTTTCTTATTTGTGGAAATTTCTCGCTGTCACATTCTGGCATTCTTCCACACAATAAGCAGTTGTATAGTGTTGGCAAATGTCCATGAATCTAGTTCTAAAAAAAATGTGTCCTTCACTGTGTATCTCCCATTTCCTTTTGACCTGACCTCTCTCTTTGACCTGACTTGATTTATCTAAGTATGCTGGTGGTGCCAAGTTCCTCTGCTTTTTCCCAACACACACACACACACACACACACACACACACACACACATCCCTTGGGAAAGTTATCGTGTTGACTTTTTGGGAGGATGGTTATAAAAGTAGAATGAGGAAGTTGAAGAGAATTGTAGGAATTCAGCAGATATTACAGGACAAATTGATTGATTCAAATGATGAGTTACTCTCATATTTTGAGTAGGCAACAAGGTATATTCACTTCTTTCCTTTTCATGTGGCAAGTGGATACTAATGCACACAGGGGAGAATTGTCCATGTCTGCTCTGTTTCCTGTCCTGTGATTCAAGCTATATTATATTGCCAAAAGCCAGAAGTGGATGGAACCATTGTTTGCTGACATAGTCCACAGAGTTCAGTTGGGAATAGGGGCAGCCAAATGTTTCCAGAGATAGAGATGTCGCTACCAGCTCACTAGCTCACCAGCTCACCAGCTCACCAATGTCAACTTATCTTAAAAATTTACTTGTCTACTCAGGACTACAGTTGGTTACGGAGCTCTCTCCAATTTCTGTCAACATTGCCATCTCCAAAAACCAAATTTTCTTTAGTGATCCAGCACAGCATTAATTTTCTTTTTTGCCTGGAAAAATACTTTTCCAGTCTTCTGTGAAGTTTTTTTTTTTTTTTCTTTCCAATCAGTCCATAGAGTCCTTTACCTGTAGTGTTGCCTGGGATATCACTGATTTATGGTGAATTTAATTTTAGCCATCACACCACCTACCTACCAACCTTCTTTTCTTCTCCCCTACCCCCCCTTATTATTTTCCTTTTTCTTTCCCTCCCTCCCTTCCTCCCTTCCATTCTTACTTCCTGACTTTTAAAAAATTCAATACATATTTAAGGTCTATCAGATTAATTCCATGCTAAGCACCAATAACATAGTGATGAAAACATAACAACAGGAAGCTACAGTGTAGAAGGGAAGAAAGATAATTTAAAAATGAGTGAATTATAGTTGTAATATGAATTACAGAGAGGTAGTACAAGATAATATAAACATGTACAATAGGATAAAGTAACCTGCCTATAGACGTGATTTTTAAGGGACACCTGAGTGGCTCAGTTGGTTAAGCGTCTGCCTTTGGCTCAGGTTATGATCCCATGGTCCTGGGATCAAGCCTGCATCGGGCTCTCTGCTCAGTGCGAAGTCTGCATCTCCCTCTCCTCCCTACTCATGCTCTCTTCTCACTATCTCTGTTGCTACCTCTCAAATAAGTAAAATCTTAAAAAAAGAGAAGTGACATTTAAAAGGAGACTTGGAAATTGAGTAGAAATTACTGGACAAAGGGTATAAAGTTAGGGTTGGAGGCCGTGGGAATTTTTTTAGGCAAAGGGAATAGAATATGAAAAGACCCTGAGACTTAAAGGAAAAAGATTGACTCAAGATTATGAAAAAGCTAATAAAGCCTGAATTTAGAGTGAAGTGAGTCTGAGATGTTACACAGAGGCCATAAGGACCAGATTAAGGGTCACAGGTTAAGAGCTTAAGATTCATTCTACTGTAATAGGGTGAGTTTTAGGGTTGTTTCTATTTGTGATAGGGTATCTGTGAGATGGCACTAAAGAAAAAGACACAAGGCACACAGATACTTAAGAGGGATAAACTCTTGTTCTAGTTGTTCTAATTGTTGCAGCAATTTTATTTCTATGGTAAAACCATCAATTGATCTGTTTTGGGAAGAGCTATTTTAATGCCTCAATCATGATTGTTTAAAATAAGTTGGAAAATACTCTTCCATGGCAGTATAATGGGAGATAGTTTGAGGAATGAAGAATCACCTCATTCCTTCTCTATAGAGACTCATAGTGCTTCTCTCTAGTGCCCTCAGTCTTGTGGATTTAAAGACAGGAGGATGAAGAATTGACCCACTTTCATAGGAATTACTGGACTTTCTGGGAAGAAGAGTTTGGAGTTATTATACTCTATATAAAAGATTAGGGTAGTCACCACTGATTCCATTGAATAGGAAAAAATAGTTATTCCTCCCCCTTTTCCCTCAAAGGATTTATAGATGATGTTTCATCTGGGTTTGGTCAGAACACAGAAAGCACGTGTACATTGTGAATGTGAAGGGTCTCAGTACAGGGAAGTGGAGACTTATATAAATGCTGAAAGCCCTTCAGGAGAAAAAGCAGGAACATTGCACTGATGATCTCATTCTACAGCAGTGATTTCAGTGATTCTCAAAGAAGCTCAAGTTACATGGATCCCCATGTTGGCTAGCGTTGCAACTACCTAATTAGGGCAACAGCCTCTTCTGTTCTTCCGCCTTCTAGAGTTTATGCAGGTGCCTCTCACTGGCAGATTTTAACCTGTAACCATACAAAGAAGAGAATTCTGGAAAAGTGGTTCCGGCTTTCTCTTTTGTGATGCATAGGACACCTTTGATGAGGTGGCTGTGATGTCAAGTTGACAATGAGACCATCCAGCACAGGTGGTAACTCTGGCTCAATAGCAAAGGTTTGGCTCTTGTGAGGGAGAAAGCGTTCCCAGTGTAAAAGGCTGCCATTCTGCAAGTGTAACTGTGCCTTGATACTTCCTATATTAGGCTTCCCTGGAGAAACAGACCCAAAGGGTTTGTGTGTGTTTATGAGTGTGTATGTATGTATGCACGCAGGCACGCGGGAGGTGGTGGGGAGAGCGAGAGAGAAATTGAGAGTGATTTTTAAGGAATTGGCGTCTATGATTATGGAGCCTGGCAAATCCAATATCCGGAGGATGGGCTGTCATGCTGGAGACCCAAGGAAGAGTTGAAGTTGCAGTTCAAGTCTGAAGGCTGTCTTCTAGTAGAATTCTCTTGTGCAGGGAATGTCAGTCTTTTGTTCTGGTCTAAGTCTTCAGTTGATTGAGGAGGCCCACACACATGGTGAGGGACAATCTGCTTTACTCCAAAGCCAGTGTAAATGTTGATCTCATCCAAAAACCTCATGTTTGACCAAGTATCTGAATACCGTGGCCCAGCCAAATGGACACATAAAATTAATCATCACGTTTCCCCTTCCTCATTCACAGCTGAGAAGCTACACCACTGGTAGACGCTGTTTTGGAATAAACTAAGTGTCATATCAGTATGCCCCAAATGAAAAATTCATGCTCTTTTTATGTTTATGTGGTTCAGTTCAGCCCTTTTAAAACAGAGCAGGATGATAATTATTTTGCCCCTTTCTCATAGATTTAGGAGAGTAGAAACATCTCTTTATGCAATACCCTCTCAATATTCATTCATTCATTCATTCAGCTTTCCAACAAGTGTTATTAAAGATATAGGCACAGGGGCACCTGGGTGGCTCAGTGGGTTAAAACCTCTGCCTTCGGCTCAGGTCATGATCCCAGGGTTCTGGGATCGAGCCTTGCATTGGGCTCTCTGCTCGGCAGGGAGCCTGCTTTCCCCTCTCTCTCTCTCTCTGCCTGCCTCTCTGCCTACTTGTGATCTGTCTGTCAAATAAATAAATAAAATCTTAAAATAAAAGATATAGGCACAAAGAAAAATGCCATAATATAGATAAAATATCAGGTCTAGAAAATAAGATGTCAGTGATGTAATTTGTGAAAACAAATAAAGGAAAATGCAAGAGCAAAAGATATTAGATTAGATTCACAAGCCTGCAAGAGCTGATCCAAAAAAGTTTATGAAGAGGGAAATTTTATAAGCAAATTAAACAAATTAAAATGTATAAGTCTTAGTAACTTTTGAAGACTGTAGGCATATTTCCTGAATAAGTGAAGATGAATAAGGATGATTCTTTATTCAATTTAATGTTAACTAATATAGTTTGTTTAGGAAGCAAATTCCTTGGTAAAGAATACACAGATCCTAACATGTATTTAATGACTTTTCATTGCTTGCCCAATCTCCTTTTTCTGTAAGATCCTGATCTTACCAAGTGTTGTCTTGCCAAACACTGTGCTTTTCAGGAGGATGACAGCCATGGTCAGGGGAGGAGTTCTATGTTGAGAAGCTGCTGAGAGAGTAGTTAGTTACCTGTCATATCAAAGTACACATTTCACGGCATCATGACCAACCTTATAGTGTGAACAAAATTAAAACATAACTGGCAGGTAGATTGCTAAGATAACTTCCAATGACCCTTGCCCTTATATAATCCCCTCCCCTTGGGATGTGGGTAGAATTTGTGAATGTGATTAGGAAACCATTTCTGTGATGATGTTATACTTTATGGCAAAACAAAGATTTTCTTTAGTGGGCCTAGCCTAATCAGTTAAGTCCTTCAAGAACAGAGAGTTTTCTCCAGTCAGTTCCAGAAGGGGATGTCAGAGTTTCAAAAAGCAGATTCATATCCCAGCCTGGCCTTGAAGAAGCAAATGCTGTCATGGAAAAGGCCCCTTGGCAGGGAGCAGTGGGAGGCCTCCAGGAGCTGAGAATGCCCTGTTTGCAGCCAACAAGAAAACAGGGACCTCATTCGCAAAATCTCCAGGAACTAAATCCTGCCAACAATTAAAGTGAGTTTGGAAGTAGATTTTTTTTTTTTCCTCAGAGCCTCTAGAATGAAACTCAGCTCAGCTGACACCTTGATTTCTACCTTGTGATACCATGAGTAGAGGATCCAGTCACATCATGCTGGACCTCTGAACTACAGAATTGTGAGCAAATTAATAGGTATTGTTTAAACAGCCAATTTTGTGGTAAGCTGTTGTGTGGCAAAAGAAGACTAAGGCGAAAACAAAACAAAACTTTTTTTTTTTTAAATTATGTTCAGTTAGCCAACACTTTTATCTACTTTGCTATCTTTTGGATGTGATATTGCGCTGAGATTGGTTTTGAGGTGCCATTACTCTATTTAGGTCATGTACAATAAAGTGTGATTTCAGTGGTGAGATGACAGCTGGGAGTGGGATTATCATCATGGAAATGTGGTTTCTTTGGGAAAGGTTCACTTCAAAGCTTGAAAAGTCTAGGAACAAGTTAAAGAAAGAATTTTTTTTTCCATAAACATTTTGAATGTCATTGGGTATATTTGGGTTCACTGTTTTTATCATTAACATTTCTATGAACTTGGGGTTTAGAATAGTCAGCTAATTCATTAGTCACTTTAAGACTTGATAATAGTTCATGTTTGACCTCAGCAAACTCAAGTATGTAACTCAGATAACCACTTTATAGCATTTACTTTAGACTAAATACTAATTTTAGTGTTTACGAAATTAGCAATTTAATAAATTACTGAATTTTTTTAGTATTCTGAGGGCTAATTAATTATTTTGGCAAAATGTTTTGTGTTGTTATGTCTTTAGCTGTAAGTAATTTTCAGAGCCTTTTAATAAGTTCAATATAACAGTTTGAAAACTCAGAATTATATTTATTTCAAGAGAGGTAGTGTAATAAAGACTCCAAATGTGTAATATTAAAGACTTCTTTTTTTTTTTTAAAGATTTTATTTATTTATTTGATAGACAGAGATCACAAGTAGACGGAGAGGCAGATAGAGAGAGAGAGAGGAGGAAGCAGGCTCCCTGCTGAGCAGAGAGCCCGATGCGGGACTCGATCCCAGGACCCTGAGATCATGACCTGAGCCGAAGGCAGCGGCTTAACCCACTGAGCCACCCAGGCGCCCGTATTAAAGACTTCTTGAGAAAAATATGAAATTCAAGTTTACTTTTATACCTTATACTGTATTTTATCCCCTCTTATAAAATATTTAAATATTTAGTTTTTAAAATTTTAACCCTGATCTCTGTGTAAGTTCTTTCAACTCTGTTGTCATGCATTTTATTTTTGGGAGTAATTGCATATTGTATTAAGACAAAGTAGATCAATGATTTCTTTGTTTTTAAATTGAAGTGTAGATGTAGTGGGTGGGTGTTGGACATTGGGAAGGGTATGTGCTATGGTGAGAAAAAAATAAATTGAAGTATAGTTGAAAAAGAATATTATATTAGTTTTTAGATGTACAAGATAGTGATTCGACATATACATTATGTAATGCTCATCATGGTAAGTGTAGTGACTGTCTCTCACCATAGAAAAGATAAATGATTTCTTTAGTAACTTATTACCTGGAAGATGAAAGTTACACCTGTGGTTCCTCTTCTCATTTTTCTTTTCTCTGTGATTCAGACTTCTCATCTCAAAAACCTTTTTTTTTACATCGCTTATCCAGGTGCTTCTTTTCATGTCCAATCCTCCTGTTTCTTTTAATTCTTATCCTTGACTTTCCCTAATCTTAATTTTCTATGAGACTTTCTCTTACTCTTTTTAACTATTATTTTATCTACCTTTTAAATATCTTCTCTCCTGGATAATTTCTTTCCACCACTACCATCCTGTCCTGCTTAAGAAGTTAATGAATTTCTTTCTTCTTCTTGGTTTTCCTTTTCAGAAAATAATTAACCCTAGAAATTTATAAATCCCACAGAAAGATTGAGCCAGGATGTAAGTGATTTATACAAGTTCAAACCTCTTTCCTTATTTTCCTTTTATTAAGAAACTTCTCACATCCCCAACATAATTGATAAATATATTCTGTTTATCAGCTTATCTTTATCTTTTCTCTCAACTTCTACCTCCTATTTCATCACTGTAAATTGCTGATGATCTGGGTGTAACCCTCAAACTAAGTTATGCAGAAGTTGGAGTATGTAGAATATTACTTAGTAATTTCACCTGCATTTTCTGGGTTCCTATCAGAGATTTGCTGAAAAACGTTGGAGGAACATAGGGTTCTGCTGGTCCAGATAATGCTATTTTGTCCATGGGCACAAGCAACCATGTAATGTGGGTGCAAAGCTGGTGAAGAAGAGACTTTCATGCATTTTAGAATAAATGTGCCCCTTCCTCTGGAAAGATATGGTCTTATGTCAAGGATTACGGCTTGTTAGGGGGCACACAGGCTGCCCTTAGCCTCAGCTCATCCCCTTTGCTGGGCCCTTTTGTGCAGTGAACAATTTTCACAATCCTATGTGGCTGCACTTGGAAAATGCAACTTGAGTAAATGTAAAACAAGCAGAAGATGAAGGGCAAGGTTTATGTTATGAAAGCTAACAACTCATATGTCCTTGGACAGAACTAAAGTCTAATAAAAAATCTTTTCCAAGCCAATTACTAAAAACTTAGTAAATGTTCATCAAGGCTTATAGTAAATAAGATGTTAGAAATATGTATTTCAGTAGAAAGTGAGAGTAAAATTATCAAAGTAAGTAAAGGTAGATGGAGTATAGAACAATGCTGGGAAAACTTTTTGTTAAAGTGCCAGGTAACAAATAGTTTAGGCTTTGTGGACCAGACAGCATCTTTTGTGACTTTATTTTTAACTTTCTTTTAATTAATTTTTAAAAAGATTTGGGAGAGAGAGCATGCAGGGTGGGGAGGGGCAGAGGGAGGGAGTCTTGAGTCGACTCTTTGCTGAGCACAGAGCCTGACATGGGCTCGATCTCATGACCCTGAGATCACAACCTGAGCTGAAACCAAGAGTCTGACCAACTGTGCCACCCAGGTGCTCCAATTAATCTTTTTTTAACTGAAGGATAGCTGACACACTTATTATATTAGTTGTGTTGCAGCTATTAAATTCTACTCAAAAGCGGTGATAGAAAATATGTAAATGGGCATGGCTGTATTCCAATAAAAGCTTATTTACGAAAATAGGCATGGGGGAGTGGATGATGGTATAATTTGCAAATTTTTGCTAGAGAGTATTAAGAAAAATGTTCATTGAGACATTTGTTTGGTGTGAATCTGATGTTGATACAGAAAGAGCTCTAAATCTGATTAATAAGTAAATCATCAGACAGATACATTCTATGCAGGATGGAGATAGCCTTTTGAAAACCAATTCTAGTTTATAGATCTACAAACACCAAAATTGGAAATTTTATTTGTCTGGCACTTATTTCTCTGTTAAGTTTCCTGTGATGTATACATTTGAAAGATTAAAAGCTGGTCTAGTAGCCTATATATTTCACATAAAATATTATGTAAATGTAATATGGATCTTTACACTTTAATGTTACACTTTTTAATCTTCTTTTGCAGTGTTCAACTTAATAGGTATGTTATATTAATTTCTGGATCAAGGTGAATTTAATTCCTTTTCTTTCGTAGCAGCTAGCTGACATCAGGACTGATATTTGTTGAGGCTGGCCTTACTAATAGAATTCAACTAGTTTGCTCAGATAAGTAATTTTTTGAGGGGGGCACTCATTGTAAACAAAATACTTGAAAAGATATGAGAAAGAACAACAATTAGGCTATAAAAAACAAGCTTTATCTTTTTCTATGGAAAAAAATTTCAGGGTCCTAGCATTTTACTTCTGTCTTAAGCATCTGACTGTGTGAAACCCTCAACTCTTGAAAAGGATCAACCTTGAAAAGATCCAGATATTCTTTTTTGTCATGTCTGCTCTCAAGGTGAGTATAGACTATTCCAGTAAAGTTTTTATAAAAAGTATGTAGAATAAGTGAGAGCTGATGGTTTACTGGGCAACTGAACATCTGGGCCTTAATGTTTTGTGCAGGGAGCAGAATTCCTTTGGCCACACCAGCCCTCTAGCATTGTTTATTGTAGTCTGTAACCTCCCCTTTCACCAAAGCAGGCAAATTTATGGAGGAGTTCACACAGCTGTTCTGGGTTCTGAAGGCAGCTAAGGCCAGCTGGAAATCACTTTATTCATTGTAATACACTTTATTTTGTAAGATTTTTTTATTCCAGTGAAAACCAGGAGTTAAGAGGCCTCAGGGTTTAGATTTGGATTGTTATTTCTCATGGCTAGAAGGATGTTAAACAAGTAGGATCTAGTAGGATCAGACCTCAATGAAAATAAACTTCTCACCTCCATATCACATTGATGAAAAGAAAACTCAGAGTTACAGTATTTTTTTTTTTTTAATTCCACTGGCTCTTCTTTGCTAGTTAGTAACATGACTTATTTAAGAATGCATCAAGTACTTTGATATTTGCTTTAACTTACTAATTTTAATACCACTCTAATATCTCTTGGCATCTTTTAGTTCTAAACTTGCTGCTGACAAATGTACAAACTGTGGACAGGATTAATCTTGTTTATTTATAAAACAAAGTTTCATTTATATCATGTATTTAGAATTTGTTTCTGGGCAGGTAAATGTAGGAAGAAAATAGTACCTTCTTTCTAAGGGCATTTTGAAATTTTATTTAAAAAATAATTTGTGATAAAAAAATTGATCTGAAGAATGCAGTGGTTGAACTGATTCTGAATCATACTCTGTGTGGAGCTATGTGGATTTTCTGGTGCTGGTTTTGGGGGTGGAGATGGTATATATCTGTGGGGTGGAGTCTAAAAATTGCTCTCCTATACTTTTTCTGTCTATGCGTGTGCTCTTTGGAACAAGTAACCTAAAGAGAGTGTGCTATTGAAAGGTCTGGCAGGGATGGACCTAATGAATATTCAGCAACTTGGCTCTACTTATATCCTCACTTTGTTTCAGATGTGATAAGAGAAAAGGGTGAATTCGATGTGTAGTGGGAAAGCTATAATTTTCATTCCTTACTTGAAAGACATTATTCCCAGCAACGTAGAGATTTGTCAGCTACACCACAGAGCATGGGTTCAGGCCTGTGCTATTATACTCTTCCTTGTTGAAGAATCATCCTAATGGCTCCTGGACCTAGAGCTCTGCTGCTTCAAGTAAATCACTGATTTACATCAGATCTTTAGATTTACAGACTATCAGAAAAAGATGCTCCACATGCTATGCAGAATGAGAGGCTATGCATAGAGGTTTGGATTATTTACTTTGTAGTAGAAATATTCAGTGTATCATGGATTCATGTTTGTTAAGATTTGGGAAAACTTTTGTTAAGATTTCTTCAGCATATTGCTGCTATCGATTTTTTTCCCCCTTTTGGTTCACCGAAGGTAAATTCCTTTAGGCCCTGTGACTAACTTCCCTAGATCCAGAGATTATCTAATGAATTCTTTAGAAAATTGTGGAACAAAATTAAATCAAGACTTACTGAGTGACTAATGTAATCATATCTCTGGGGAAGTAAGCTGGCTCCTAATTTACTGGTTAGTTGCAAAAAATTCTGGCAATGAACTGAAACAAGGATAAACATTTATTATTAAGAAAAAAAAAATCAAGGGCCCTTGATGTCCATATAAGACATAGACAACCTCAGTTTTAAATTTTCTTCCAAAAACATACATTTCTTCCTTGGCCATCAACATTTATCTGTTGGTAAAACTCATCATGTGCATTTATGAAAGTCTGATTTATAGAAGTGTAAAAGCTTTTAATGGATTCTTTTTGGAGGAGTAACTGTGGAAGGAATGTTTGCTTAGAGCACAAGTTGGGAAAACATATGTAACCACGAAGAATATTATTGGAAGAAAAGAAAAACGAACTTCACCTGGTTCATTTCAAATTTTGGTGCATCAGATTCAATCTGTGCTCCAAAAGGTATTTTAAATTGTCATAGGGTATTTTCCATCAGACATTTTTGTATTTAGATAAAGCTTCAAATGTTTTAAAAGAGCAGAGAGATGGTGTGGGAAAAAAATTAGAAACATCTTCACTCTGTTTCTACATCCTAAATGATCAAAACTCATAGTCTGTTCTGACAGACTGTTCTGTTTTGTTTTTGTTTTTAATTGATGGATAGTTCTGACATACAGTCACCTTAGTTTCAGGTGTACAACATAGTGATAAGACAAGTTTATAGGTAATGCTGTGCTCAAAAGTGTAGCTACCATCTGTTACCATCCAGTGTTATTACAATACCAGTGACTATATTGCCTGTACCGTGCCTTTTCTCCTCTTGGCTTATTCATTTCATAACTGGAAGCTGGTCTCTCCCACTCCCATTCATCCATATTGCCTATCCTTCCATCCTCTTCCCTCTGGAAATTGTCTATTTCTGTTTTTGGTGTATTTGTTTGTTTATTCATTTTGTTTATAGATTCAACATATAAGTGAAATTATATGACATTTGTCTTTCTCCTTCTGACTTATTTCACTTAGCATAATACCATCTAGATTGATCCATGTTTTTGGAAATGTCGAGATCTCATCCTTTTTTATGGCTGAGTAATACACTGTTGTCTACATGTACCACTTTTTTTTTTTAAGATTTTATTTATTTCTTTGACAGACAGAGATTGAAAGTAGGTAGAGAGGTAGACAGAGAGAGAGAGGGAAGCAGGCTCCCCACTGAGCAGAGAGCCTGATGTAGGGCTCGATCCCAGGACAGTGGGATCATGACCTGAGCCAAAGGCAGAGGCTTTAACCCACTGAGCCACCCAGGCACCCCATATACCACTTCTTTATCCATTAATCTATCAATGGACACTTGAGTAGCTTCCATATCTTGGTTATTTTAAATAATGCTGCAGTACATATAGGGGTACATATATTTTTTGATTTAGTGTTACCCAATTTCTTTGGGTAAATATCCATTAATGATATTGCTGGCTCATATGATATTTCTATTTTTAATTTTTTGAGGAATCTCCATACTGTTTTCCACAGAGGCAACATCAATTTATATAACATTCCTAACAGGGCATGAGGGTTTATTTTTCTACATGTTCTTTCCAACACTTGTTATTTCTTGTCTTTTTGATTCTAACCATTCTGACTGATGTGAGTTTATAGATATCTCATTGTGGTTTTGATTTGCATTTCTCTGACGATTAGTGATGTTGAGCATGTATTCATGTGTTGGCCGTCTGTACGTCTTCTTTGGCAAAGTGTCTATTAAGGATTTCTGCCCATTTAAAAAAATCAGATTACTTCCATTTTTTTCTTTCTGTTGAGTTATAGTTCTTTATATACTAGTATATTAACCCTTTGTTGGATATATCATTTACAAATATCTTCTTTAATTTAGTAGGTTGCCTTTTTGTTTTGTTACTGGTTTCTTTCACTCTGTGAAAGCTTTTTACTTTGGTGTAGACCCATTTGTGTCTTCAAATTTTTTCCATACTATTTTATACTTTTCAGTGTACAGGTCTTTCACCTTCTTCGTTAAATTTATTCCTAGATATTTTATTATTTTTTGATGCAGCTGTAAGTGGGATCGTTTTCTTAATTTGTCCTTCTGATAGTTATTAGTATATAGAAACACAACTGATTTTTGTATGCTGATTTTGTATCCTGAAACTTAACTGAATTCAACTGTTAGTTTTAACAATTCTTTGGTTGAGTCTTTAGAGTTTTCATTGTATCATCATGTCATATGCAAATAGTGACATTTTTACAGTTCCTTTCTGTTTTGAATTTCTTACTATTTTTTTTTTCCTTGCCTAATTGCTCTGGTTAGGACTTCCAGCCAATTTTGTTCTTCATTTTAGTAATTTGACTCATCTCAAGTGCTCTTTTCTTTTTGAGCTTTTGTTTGGAACATATTCCCTGCTTTCTTCATTTTTCTTGCCTGTGTGTGTTGTCTTTTATGCATTAGATAAAGCAGCCACCTCTCCCATTCTTGAAGGAGTGGCCTCCTGTAGGAGATGAATCTTATCATTTAACCTTGCCCTGCCTTGTAGTTGTCTCTCAAATCTTTGTGATTATCTAAGCAGCCTACTTTGTTCTTAGTTGCTCCCAGTAGTTGAGGGTGTGCCAACTGTTCCAAAGAGGGAAGATCTCAATCAGCACCCAGCTGCGGGCTGATTGGAAGCTAGACTCTCGGGCAGTAGCTTAAAGGGGAACCCTCTTACACTGTTGGTGGGAATGCAAGTTGGTGCCTCCACTTTGGAGAACACTGTGGAGATTCCTCAAGAAATTAAAAATAGAGATTCCCTATGACCCTGCCATTGCACTACTGGGTACTTACCCCAAAGATACAGATATAGTGAAAAGAAGGGCCATCTGTACCCCAATGTTTATAGCAGCAATGACCACGGTTGCCAAACTGTGGAAAGAACCAAGATGCCCTTCAATAGATGAATGGATAAGGAAGATGTGGTCCATGTACACTATGGAGTATTACACCTCTTTCAGAAAGGATGAATACCCAACTTTTGTAGCAACATGGACAGGACTGGAAGAGATTATGCTAAGTGAAATAAGTCAAGCAGAGAAAGTCAATTATCACAAGGTTTCACTTATTTGTGGAGCATAACAAATAGCATGGAGGACAAGGGGAGATGCAGAGGAGAAGGGAGTTGAGGGAAATTGGAAGGGAAGGTGAACCATGAGAGACTATGGACTCTGAAAAACAATTTGAGGGTTTTGAAGGGGCAGGGGTGGGAGGTTGGGGGATCCAGGTGGTGGGTGTTGGAGAGGGCATGGATTGCATGGATCACTGGGTGTGGTGCAAGAATAATGAATACTGTTATGCTGAAAAAATAAAAAGTTTAAAAAAAATTAAAAAAAATAAATAAAGTGCAAATATACCTGTTTCAGGGAGGATTGGAAAATGGCCATTTCTGTCTACTCCCTCTGCACTGAGCTCTGACATGATAGCCAGTTAGAACTGTTTTCTGGGGGTGCCTGGGTGGCTCAGTGGGTTAAAGCCTCTGCCTTCAGCTCAGGTCATGATCCCGGGGTTCCGGGATCGAGCCCCGCATCGGGCTCTCTGCTCAGCAGGGAGCCTGCTTCCTCCTCGCTCTCGGAATCCTGCTTCTCTGCCTGCTTGTGATCTCTGTCAAATAAATAAATAAAATCTTAAAAAAAAAAAAGAACTGTTTTCTGTTTGCTACCATCCCTTCAAACCCCAAAACACAAGCTCTGCTGGCCACCAGAGCCAAGTTGTCAAGGGATGTTTGCTCTTGGTGGCAGCCAAAAAAGCTGGGGTACCAGACGTGTGCACTAGTGTCTGCATTTTAATGCAAATATATGCCAAGAAAGATTATAAAATCTTCTTTATCCTCTCCCCATTCTCCTCCTGTTACTACTATTTACATGTTAGTGTTTATCTTTTTAGTCCTTAACACAAAGAAACATTAAACAAAAGTAAATGTGCTTTGACTTCCAATTCCACTCTCTTTTAATTTCACTAATATTAGTCTCTTCTTTTTTTCCAAAAACAATAATTACCATCTTCTTAAGATAAACATATTGGTCTAATAACGAGAATAAATATAGCCCTTGGTATACAGAAATTGATTTTGAGTTTCAAATGTCTCAACTTGCTAGACTATTCATGTAAAACTCTCACTATAGTTCCTGTTATGGGGTCTCGTGAAATACTGTACTGAGTTGAGTGGTGGTCTCCAAAAGAGTATGTCCATGTCCTAAGTCCTGGAATTTGTGAATGTTATCTTTTTTTTTTTTTTAAGGGTCTTTGTAGGTATAAATAATTTAAGGATCTTGAGATGAGGAGATCATCCTAGAATAACTGGGTGAGGTCTAAATTAAATGACAAGAGTTTTTTTTTTTTTTTAACAGACACCCAGAGGAGCGGGAACACACAGAGAACAAGGCAATGTGAAGGCAGAGGTAGAGAATGGAGTAGTGTGGCCATAAGCCAAGGAAGCCAAGGGATGCTGAAGAGGAAAGGAACTATTCTTCCTTAGAGCCTCTAGAGGGAGTGCAGTTCTGCTGACATTTTGATTTTGGATTCCTGGCTTCCAGAACTGTAAGAGAGCAAATTTCTTGTTTTAGCCCACCTAGTTTATAGTAATTTTTAACAGCAGCTGCAAACTGATATAATAACCAAGATAATATACTCCCATTATCTAGAAATAGAAGAAAATAAAACAATTGACTCATAATGTCACTCTCAAGTAAACAACACCAACAACTTTTATTGTTATAAAACAATATCTCCCAAATTATAATTCTGATAAGCTTCTATTTGGAGTTTTATAATTACTTGACAATAATACTGAAACTAAAAGATGTATTTCTATATTAATAAGAAAGACTTGTTAAATAGCAATAGCAAAATATCAAATTAACATTAAGACTTAAAGATAGACATTTGGAATTGAATTCCACTTAAACTCGTAAAATGGAAGCAATTAATGAGATTTATATTTTTAAATGTACATTTATAAAATACTACCTTTAGAATTATAAGTCTATCAACTTCTATTTAAACTATTATATAATTTCCTTAACTAAGAGCAGGAAAATAAAAAAAAATTCAAAATTATTTTAGAAGGACAAAAAATTGTTGCTGTGTGTTTGAATTATTTTATTGGACTTGTTAAAATCAGCAAATTTACTGTAATTACACTATTTACAATATAATATAATGGAAATGACTTATAAGATTCATATTATAATATCACTATCCTAAGAATTATAATTCTATCAGATTTCCATTTAAGCCATTGTATATTTGCTTAGCAAATAATGATAAAACTAAAAGAAAAAAAATAAAAATTACTTCATATGAGTCACAACAGAACACCTTTTGCTGATCCTGGATCTTTAGAAGTAGGCTTATTAGAAGGCTAGGTCAACTCACTTCTATTTTCAGGTTATAAGACAAAAGACAAAATACAGTGCAGGGGGAGAGACATTTTTTGTTGCCAGTGTGGGGTGTGCTGGGATAGGGAAATCATTTGGTGGGGAGGATTCTTGGGAAGGTCCATACTAGCTTTCCAGGGGAGAATAAAGGACATGAGGTCCTCTTCTCAGGAATTGTCCCCTGACATTTTCTGCAGCATCTTATCTCTGACTGAAGGATGCAATAGAGGGAAGAGAATCTGGGCCAGCTATGTCTCATTCAGGTAGGAGCAGTGAATCAGGCATATTTAAATAACCAGGACTACCTGTGGTGTCATTTCTACTGGATTCTATTTCTGGGTATGAGCCTCTATGTTATCAAATGAAGGTATAGTAAAACTTAGAAGTTCTGATGGTTCTGAGAGTAGGGAGCACGAGGAAAAGTTCTGTGTTGCACTTGTAGAGGAATAGATTGATCCAAGATAGAGTTGGTCTGATGGAAAGATCCTTTTCCTGTGGTTCTGCTCCCATGGGGATAATGTCCCTGGATCACGGAACCATCCCAGCCATATTAGTTTGTTATGGTTGCCTAAACAAAGTACTCCCATTGGGTGGTTTAAGCAATACAAATGTATTTTTCTCATAGTTCTTGAGGCTAGAAGTCCAAGATCAATGTATTATCAGGTTCAGATTCTTTTGAGACTCCCTTCTTGGCTTGAGTATGACTGCCTTTACATTGTGTTTCTCATTGTTTTTCTTCTCTACATGTGTGCCGCTTGGTGTCTCCTTGTGTGTGGGTTTCTTATAAGGACATTGGTCAGATTGGATTGATGGCTTTATTTAACTTAATCACCTCTATAAAGGCCCTACTTCCAATACAGTCATGTTCTAAGGGACTGGGGTTTAGGACTTCAACATGTAATTTGGGGGCAATATAATTCAGGACATAATATCAACCTAATGGTACTCCTTCTTTGATGATCTGGTAATCCAGGGAGTCATATGAATCCTGATTCATGGTGACACTGTTTTTCAATTCTACTCAGCAGCAAGATTCAAGATAAGCAATTTTGTTCTGGGGATCATGGCTGGCCAGTATAGCAGATGCTATATTGCCTTGCTTAGATTCTGGAGGCCTTCAGTATTGTGTTTTCCGCTGACTTCGACTGTCAATACTAGATGAGGGGTCTCCATGCTACAGAAAGCTTTTTCCTTGTGAGTATGGCAGGCTGGACATTCTGAGGAATTAATAACTCCTAGGAGCTGCTTTCAACTAATGACAGAGAAATAGGTATGTAAATATTACAGCTTCTTTGGCCTTAAAGTGGAATAATTCTGATACATGTATTTTTATCATTTTCCAAATATTCCCCAAATGATTAAACTCCATTTACTCACTGTGATATTTAGTTTGATAATGTGCCCTTCATTGACTGTCTTATTTTCCCTATCGCAAATTTTCCCCCACCCCTTGTTTACTGCAACTCCTGAATAAATATTTTCCTTGGGTCTGCTTGTGGATGGTGGAGAGACCCCAAATAAGGAAATTTATACCAGAAATTGTTCTACAAGGCAGATGTTCAAGATGGGTTCTGGAATAAGATGCCTTAACATTGAGATTACATTAAAGACTCTATTGCTAGTTTTAGGTAGGGTAGACTTAAATTCTGGCATGTTGTAGCATTACAATCACTAAGACTTTTATTGTGGAGACTTGGGATGGAATGAGGTGCAGGGTGATGCACTCACTGTCTTATGCAGTACCTTTGGAATCTGAGATATGGTGAGATGGTAATTATTAGGACTATGGATTTTAGTCATTTGCTGTTAAATAGGCATTGATATGCTGAAAAAAACAAAAAGCAAAAACCAAAAAAAACCCCTCACATTAGCTGGTCAAGAACCATGGGTATTGTGTGAAAGAAAATCTCTTTGACACTATGTAAGGAAGCTCTCATTTTCTAAAGCTAGAGGATAGACTGTATTGAAAATTAGGCCCAGGATTCTGATTCTCCTATATTAGAATTACAAAGAAGCCTGAATAACAGCTCTGGCAAGTTTCTTTCTAAAATTAGGAACCCAAAAGAGTGGGACCATGATATCTAGAATAGACTGACTTGAGAATATTGAACTTCTTTAAGATCTTTATAAATTCTTGGGCTTGAAGAAGTAGTGTAGTGATTTTCTCTTTAAGATATCCTTGAACTCCTGGGCCTGCAGAAATTACTTACTCTTTTTAGAAGAGGATAGCAGTCACTTCCACTCCCAATTCTGCCTTGCCTAGACGTCATGCAGAGTCCTCACCTGGGGTAGATGTTTCACAAGATAATATGCTTATAAATGTATTTACCTCAAGATTTGCTCAGAGTGCCCCTAAAGTATATAAGCTAATAACTAGTCTCAACCTCAGCATGACCCAACTGGGGAAGGACTATTGACTGAGAAGGTATTCACCAGATGAGTCTGGCTAAAAATATATTATCAGAAAAATGTGCCTAGAAATTAGTCTTGAGAATGCTGCACCAGGATTTAAAATATATGCCTGGATAAGGGAGGGTTTACTGATATGAATGTTCTCACATGGCTCAGGATTTAGCATCCTGGCAAGGATACCAGGAATCAATTTTAATCTTCTATTTGGATAACAGAGATTCTGGAACTGCTTTGGCAAAGTACTGAAGGAAAAGTCAAGAGACTTAAAGAGGTGGGCATGTTAGAATGGATTTACAGTATTTGCTTTACATTGTTCTGATATGCACGAGTTTCAGTTACCATAGTTCTGTTAAATACCAGTGCTCCAACCACAGAGTTCAAATTTCAGTTATCAAGATATAGAAACTGTGAGTAATTGCATAAAGTATACATTCTTCTGCTAGTTCTTCAATGCATAGAGCACTTTGTAAATTATAGTTGCACATCATGATCAAGGACTGTGTCTTTTTTTTTTCAAAATCTGTACATAATTGGTCACTGAACATCTGTTATTCAGTTTACATACAGATGGCAAATGTATATAGTTGTGTTATCTCTTTATGTCCCACTGAGAAAGCCATGTGACATTTTATAAAAATGGATAATTTAAAGAGGGAATTGGCCACCACAAAGTACAGGAAAGAAACTAAATGATAAAGCGAGAAGTGAAATTCTAACTGAATGTAAGTGGGGTTATAGAAGAAATAGCTGACTATGGGAATATTGACACTGCTGCTATTTAAGAGATTTCAGACTTGTCATGATAAATGCTGAGTATTGTATAGAATTGATGAGACACTTTATATTGTACACCTGAAACAAATATAACACTGTATCTTAACTACACTGGATTTAAATAAAAAACAATTAAAAATAGAGAGAGTCTGGTTGTGCAATCAGAGGAACTTAGTGAAGGCAAACTCACTGACATAAATGAGAAAAGTGGTCATGACAAAAAAGATGAAAATATCTCTGAGAAAGTGATGCTAATGGAAATCTTTATTGTCATGGAATTCTTAGGGACACTCCACTGTGTTAAGAGTGGAAAGGATAAGATGCTAGAAGCTGATTCAAATTTAAGAAGTAGTATGACGGGGCGCCTGGGTGGCTCAGTGGGTTAAGGCCTCTGCCTTCGACTTGGGTCATGGTCCCAGGGTCCTGGGATCGGGCCCCGCATTGGGCTCTCTGCTCGGCGGGGAGCCTGCTTCCACCTCTCTCTCTCTGCCTGCCTCTCTGCCTACTTGTGATCTCTGTCTGTCAAATAAATAAATAAAATCTTAAAAAAAAAAAAAGGAAGTAGTATGACAATTTGCCAAAGCATAAAAAGATACTTGATCGATATCATTAGCTATAGGGCAGAAAAAGGCAACCAGTGTTCAAACTACTTTTGATAGTTTTTATTGTATTTCAACAAAGAAGTAAAACACTTTAATTCTCAATGTTTTTAGTAGGGACAAGATAGAGGGGCACCCATAAGGTTATTGTTGTACCTCTTTATGTAAAGGTCAAGAGCAGGTGTTCCAAATGTTCATGTCAGCTGCCAACAACAGACAGACAAACACACAAACAAACAAATTATGATCTCTTATCCGGTTTCCAGGTCTGAAGCTGTTCTTGCACTCAGCATTGATTGAAGGGAATGATGAGTTGTCTTAATAAAGAATTTGCAGTGCCTCAATAAGCATGGACCTTAATAATTTCCCAAATCTTTTCCTAAAGAGATCGATGGCCATTTACTGGGGCAATTATATACTAGTAAAAGGAAAATATCCATATATTTCCAGGGCTGGTGGATGCAGTGTCTGGGGTGACACTGATACCCCTTTAAAGAAGGATGTATGGAATTCAGGTCTGTTCCAAGTTGAATTATGTCCTCCAAAGAAGACATGTTGGAGTCCTAACCCTCTGTACTTTAGAATGTGACTTTATTTGGTGACAGGGCCTTTGCAGAATAGACTAGTGTCTTTTATAAAAAGGGGATTTGGATGCAGAGTCAGACAGGGAGAAGAAGATGGCTGCAAGCCAAGGAGAAAGGTTTGGAACAGATCTTTTCTTCATAGCCCTCAGAAGAAACCAAGTCTGCCGACACAATGATCATGAATTTCTAGCCTCCAGAACTATGAGACAATACATTTGTGTAGTTTAAGTTACCCAGATTGTGGTACTTTGCTATGACAACTCTAGCAAACTAATGCAAACTCATAAATGAGGTTATAAATGGAGTCCTGACCTGAGTCTACCTCACAGTGAGTACAAAGGCTTCTGTGGTCATTTCCTAGTCCTTTGATTCATACTCAAGATGAACCTATTTAGTAGCTCCTAGAACCCTTGCATTGGTTACCTGATCCGTAGAATGAAAGCAGCCATGGTAGGAAAGGCCAAGTTGAAGCCGTTGAACTTTCTTCACCTTCCTCCCAACCGAGATAGAAAATGAGAAGAAATACTGAATCCCAGAAGAAATATCAGAGCTAAAAAAACACCCTCAAAGAATGTTTCAAGTTAACATCATCACTAGTCTTGTTTCTGGAAGAAAAGATACATGTAGTTTGAATTAAAACACATTAACTCAGTATTTCTAGTCAGAATTGATGGTGGGAGGGAGACTGTATTTGTTTAGTCAACCATTTTGCCGGGAAGTTGAATGACATGACATTTCAATTATCTACAGTATTGTTTTCTACTCAAAGGAGACTGCCAGAAGTCAAATGAGGAAAGAACAAGAGGTGGGGATATAAGAAGGGGGAGGCAGGGAAGCATGGATCACAACACCCAGAGTTGGGACTCAGCAACAGTCCTGTGAGTCACATCAATCTTTTAACATCAAAAATTTAGGGCTACAGAAATAGTATTTGGTTAGTTAAAAACCCAAGTCAAAACCTCACTACCTTTTTTTTTTTTTTTGCTAAATGGCTGACCACATTTAAAGATGAATGAAAGTATACAAGAGAACCAGCATAAAGGCTGTAATAAAAATGGAAAAGAACAAAAAATGAAGATGGAGAGTATATCTTAAAAGAGGTGTTTTCCAGGATAACAGAATAAGAATTTACTCAGAAATAAGAATTCTCTTCAACTTACAAAAATCAATATTCTCTTTCTAAACTAGCAAAACCTAACAAAATTGGGCAATAGGATATAATAAGTCCAATCAGATATAATAAGTCATTTGCAAAAGGAAAACAACAACTCTGTATTATATAGGAAATAATCTAATAAAGAATAAAAAGAGAAAAATCTTAAAACTTGATTGAAACACATAGAAAATAAATAAATGAAGACATATGCCTGTCGGTATCTATCTATCTATCATTATCTTTCTATCATCTATCTATCTATCTATCTATCTATCATCTATCTATCATCTATACATCCATTCATCCATTCTGTCATTTGCTATCCACACAAACATACTTAAAAGTAAACATATCAACTTTTTCCAAATTAATCTATAAGTTCAATGCATTTCCAATAAATTGCCTCATCATGGGCCCTACTTAAAGCACAAGTTTTAGGTGGCCATGTAAACTGTTGTGGAGGCCGAGAAAATTTAGGGCATCCCACCTCAAGTTTAGCTGATGTGGGAAACAGAGGGAGAAGAAAATCATTAAAATTCCTCACCTATTGACAAGCCCTTGAAACAGACAGAGTGGATCTCCCCTGGGGACTTAACTGCCCTCACCTTGAGATTTTGCTAAGGACAATCCTAGCCTGACCGACCCCTTACCCCGACAGGTCCAACCAGAATCCTGTAAGTCTACTTTAACAATCCTTTAGGAAACTTTATCTCTAAACCTCCAAGATAGTGTCGAGAATCATTCCCAAGTATATGACCCACTGATATACATCTAATGGGTCTTACAAGAAGATTTTTATTATAGGTAATGAATAACCTTTTCCTCAGACAACAGCTAGCCCCTCGAGGTCCTGGAGACCTCGCTTCCTGAATTCCTTAGAGACTTACATCATCCATAACCCCTTTTGTCCTCACCCACCACCGAGTCAACCCCTGTTCTGCCTTTAAAAACTCTGACTGGGGGCGCCTGGGTGGCTCAGTGGGTTAAAGCCTCTGCCTTCAGCTCAGGTCATGATCCCAGCGTCCTGGGATCGAGCCCCGCATCGGGCTCTCTGCTTAGCAGGGAGCCTGCTTCCTCCTCTCTCTGCCTGCCTCTCTGCCTACTTGTGGTCTCTGTCTGTCAAATAAATAAAAAACAAAACAAAACAAAACAAAACAAAACTCTGACTGTAATCTGGCTCGGGTTCCAAGTCCCTACTCCGCTGTGTCTGGTATACTTGGGCTCAAGCTTAAGCTTGTCAAATAAACCCTCGTGTGATTGCATCAGTGCTTGGCTCCTTGGTGGTCTCTCGGACCTGAAAACTCAGGCACAACACTGTATGACTCCCAGTGCCTGCAACACTCTCTATCCTAAAGCTACCATTAGAATAATTCCTCAGATCAAAGAGAATGTAAATGTCAACCAATAAATATTCGAAGGGTGTGGTGTTTGTAGTTAAGAATGAATCCTCACACAGACAAAACTTTGATAACTCCTGCAGTGTTGATTCAGTGCTCTCATTTTCAGGAATATTGTCTCCAGTGTTAAACACGGTATGGCTGGAGTTGAAGTAGAAAATGTGAAGCGTGAGGTAGTAGTGGGAAGGATACATGTAGAAAAGCTAAGAAGTAGTCATATACACATGAAAAAAAATGCAGAGTTTACACAATGATCTATCATGCCAAAACTAAAGTGAGGATGAAAAAAAGCTGAAACTATGAAGTAGTAAACAGAATACAAAATGGAGGAATGGATACACCAATAGCGTAGCAGGAGATAAATCAGAAAATTGGGCTTTAAATCTTATTCTATGTTTTTTTCATTCAGCATTATGTTTTAAAGATCTATTCATATTGTTGTATGTATATGTATTTTGTTGTTTCTAATCTCTACATATTATTTCTTTGTATGTATTTACCACACTTATCCATTTACATAAAGTTGTTAGAACAGTGATTTGATGAACTCCCTGTCTGTGCTCTTGTTCTGAGCTGATTAAGAGGGTTTTTTTGTTTTTGATTTGTTTTTGTTTTTGTTTTTTGAATATATATCACAAAATAAGGTTGCTGGGTTTAGGGTTTATGCCTATATAATTCCATTAAGTAATTTTAGTATTTTCTGCCAGGTTACTCTCAAGAATGGTTGTAGAATATGAGAGTTTTTGTTTCCTCTTATTCTCTATTGGTTGCATCAAAAAAAATTTTTTTAAGATTTTATTTATTTATTTATTTGAAGGAGAGAGTGCAGGGGAGAAAGAGAGAGAGCAGGGGAGGAGCAGAGGGAGAAAGAAGGATAAGCAGACTCTGTACTGAGAGCATGGAGCCCTACGTGGGCTCAATCCCATGACCCTGAGATCATGACCTGAGCTAAACCAAGAGTTGGATGGTTGCTCTGACCAACTGAGCCACCCAGGCACCCCCAAATTTTCTAATGTTAGCCATTCTGATAGTATAAAGTAGTATCTAATTACCGAGTCACACATCTTTGATTACTATACTAATAAGTACTAATAAGGTAGAACTTCACCTCATGAGCCCTTAGGTTTATGGCATTAGGACTTCATATTCTGCAATTGTTTATGCATATCCTTGTTTTCCATTGGACTTCCTGTCTTCTTCTTTCCCCTTTGCAAGGGTTCTTTGTATGTTTTAAATATGAATCCTTTGTGGTTTTAGAAATTGCAAACATGTTCTTTCCTCTGGTAATTTTAAGTTGATTTTCATTGAACTGAAATCTTTAATTTTGATCTAATTAGTTCCACAGAGCCTTTGAAAAATGTGTTTTATTTTTAATTGTGGTTAATGTAACTGAACCAAAGTGAGTTTGCTCCTTGGTGAGTCAGAAACTGCACCAGGTTGTTATTGCCCAAAGAAAACTTTATTTGTAACAAATAAGAAAGTCACAGGGAATAATTTTCAAAGCCATCCAAAGCAAGCATGGATGCATTCCTTTTATTTAGAGATAGGATGAATATTTAGATAAGGAAGGCTTGTCATCATATGTAGAATTAGGCATAAGGTTGTATATTCATCTTGAAAGATGCCGGTATGTACATGTATATTTTGTAAATGAGGCTGAGGCTCCTCCTTGGGTAGAAATTTTAATATTATTATGATGCAAAGGTTGTCACCAGTCACTGTAGAGGTCACTTGATAGTCCATCTGTGTAAGTATGAGTCAGGGGTTAAGCTCAAACTGGCTAGGTGGTCTGGGCTGGCTGGAGGTCTTATCAAGGCAGTGGCTATCATTCCAGGGGTGGTTTTGATTTCCATTTGCCTGAGTTAAGAGAGAAACTGGAAAGAAGAGCTTAAGGGAAAAATATGGGACAAATGTCAGGAAGTAAAAGCAGGAGGTGGACAGTAAAGATCGTGTCTTGGGGTCTAGCTGGTGACGGTTATAATCAGTAACATTAAACTAAGCATCTTAAACATTTTTAAGTGTACAGTTCAACAGTGATAAATACATTCATATTGCTCTACAACAGATCTCCAGAACTTTTTCATCTTTAAAAACTAAAACTTTATGTCAATAAAGTAAGCGGAACTGTATAGTATTTTTCCTTTTGTTTTAGGTACTATAATGTCTTTAAGTTTCATCCATGTTGTAGCATGTGACAAGATCTCTTTTAAGGCTGCATAATATTCAATTAAATTGATATACCATATTTTCTTTATCCATTCAACTGTTGATGGATATTTGAGTTTTTTTCACCTCTTGGTTATTGTGAATAATGTAATGTACCTGGATAGGGAAATATCTCTTCAAGATTTTGCTTTGATTTTTTTTATATATACTCCATATATGGGACTGTTTGATCATATAGCAATGAAATTTTAATTTTTGAGGACGTGCCATACTGTTTTCCATAGCAGCTGTACATTTTTCATTCTCACCAATAGTGTACAAGGTTTCTAATTTCTCTTCATCCTCACCAATATTTGTTATTTTTTATTCTTTTGATTGTGGCCATCATTATGGGTGTGAGGTGATATTTCATGTGGTTTTGATTTATTTTCTCTACTGATTTGTGATTTTGAGCATCTTTTCATATGCTTGTTGGCCACTTATATATCTTGTTGGAGAATTGTCTGTTCCAAGTTTTTTGCCCATTTAAAAAATGGCTTATTTGCTTTTGTTGTCGTTGAGTTGTTTGAGTTCTTCATGTATTTTGGACATTAACCCCTTACCAGATATAGGATTTGAAAATGTCCTCTCTTGTTCTCTCAGTTCCCTTTTAATTTTGTTGATTTTTTTTTTTTTTTGCTGTGCAGAAGTTTTTCAAGTTTGATATAGCTCCATATATCTGTTTTGCTTTTGATGCATGTCCTTTGCTGTCATATCCAAGCAATCATCACCAAATCCAACATCTTAAAACTTTTCCTGTATCTTTTCTTTTAGCAGTTTTAGAACTTTGTGTCTTTCATTTGACTCTTTAATCCATTTTGGTTAATTTTTGTGTATGATATAAGGTAAATGTCCAACTTCTTTTGCATGTGGATGTCCAGTTTTCCCAATACCAATCTCTGTGAAGAGATTTTCCTTTTCTCAATTACATGATCTTGGCACCCTTGTAGAAGATAGCTTGCCATATACACAAGGATTTCTGTGCTCTCTCTTCTATTCCATTCCACTCATCTATATGTCTGTCTTTATACCAATATTACACTCTTTTAAAAAAGAATTTATTTATTCATTAGAGAAGAGAACATGAGAGAGAGATTGAGCACAAGTTGTGGGGGAGGAGCAGAGGGAGAGGGAGAACAGACTCCCCACTGAGCAAGGAGCCTGATGTGGGGCTCAATCCCAGGACCCTGAGATCATGACCTGAGCCAAAGGCAGATGCTTAACCAACTGAGCCACCCAGGTGCCCACCAGTGTTACACTGTCTTGATTGCTGTTTCTTTGTATTATGTTAAGATCAGGAAATATTAGTCCTCTGACTTTGTTCTACTTTTGTTTTGGCTTTTCAGGGTTCCTTGAGAGTCCATATAAATTTTAGGATTTAAAAAAATTTTTTGGAATAAGTGGCATTGGGATTTTGGTAGAGACTGCATTGAATCTGTAGTCTACTTTGGGTTATGTTGACAATTATAACAATATTAAATCCTCTAATCTATGACTACAGGATCTCCTTGATTTCTTTTAACAATGTTTTGTAGTTTACAGTGCACAAATCTTTTACCTTCTCTGTTAAGTTTATTCCTAAGTATTTTATTCTTTTTGATGTTATAATAGTGAAATTGTTTATTTTCTTTTTGGATTGGTCATGGTTAATGTAGAAAACTATAACTGATTTTTAAAGTTTATTTTATTTTACAATTTGCTGAACTGTTTATTAGTTTTAACACCTTTTTGGCAGAATTATCTGTTTTTTTCTTTATTATCCCATTATTATAGTGATTTTTACTGATGGCTTTTCTGATGTTCAAATACCGTTGTACTCTGGGATAAATCCCACTTGAACAATATATGTTAAAAGCATTATTGGACTTGTTTAGTTAATGGAGATTTCATATTTTCTCATGTACGTGGATAAGGGAGCATGTCTTATAATTTTCCCTTCTAATGTTTATCCTAATTTGAAATAAGGTTATACCAGCCTCATTGTGTGAATGGGATAGCTTTCCTGAGAATTGCTAGTATTAGAGAATGGGATTGCTCCTGAGAATTTACTTTTTGAAAGTTTCATAAAAATTCACTTAGTAAACTGTCTTGGCTATGTGTTTTGTTTTTTTGTGTGAGGAGTATTTGATTACTATGTCAATGTCTTTAATGGTTATTACTCTATATTCACATTTTCTATTTCTTCTTATACAAAGTTTGGTATTGTAAATATATCATAATTTTATTCATTGTGTTTAGATTGCAAAATTTATTTATCTTTAATATACTATGTGCCATAAAATTAGCATGAGAATTATATAAATTATTATACATCTTATTATATTATTAATATTTTAGTTGCCATTGTGTTTGTAGTTACATCCCTCTTTCCATTCTGTATTTGTTCACATGTATCATTTAATATTTTCTTGATGTGTCTTAATAGAGGTCTGTCTGTCCTATCTTTTCAAAGAACCAGCTTTTGGTTTTGTTAAATTTTTTTCTCTCATTATTTTATTTTATTTTGTTTGTTGTTTCTATATAATTGATATCTTTATCTTAGTTATTTCCTTTTTTCTTTTTCCTTTGGGTGTTAGCTTATTTGTAATTTTCTGACTTCTGGAGGTGAATATATACCTTATTATTTTTAAATATTATCTATTTTCTGATAAGTACTTTTAAAATTATAAATTTCCCTCTAATTATAACTTTGGTTGGGATCATACAAATATTGGCATGTACTATTTTAATTGTTATACGTATTTTAGGAGTGTATTGTTGAATGGACACACAGGACTTTATATTATCTATCCTTCTAATGATAATTTCTAATCATATTGAGTTATGAATAGAAAATTTAGTCTTAATTGGTTGACTAGTTGGATTTTATTGATAGATTTCTTTATTTTATTTTATTTTTTTTTTAAAGATTTTTATTTATTTATTTGACAGAGAGAGATCACAAGCAGGCAGAGAGGCAGGCAGAGAGAGAGGAGGAAGCAGGCTCCCTGCTGAGCAGAGAGCCTGATGCGGGGCTAGATCCCAGGACCCTGAGACCACAACCGGAGCCAAAGGCAGCGGCTTAACCCACTGAGCCACCCAGGCGCCCCTATTGATAGATTTCTAATAGCTGAAAATATTATAGATCAATAAATATGTTTCATGTATGCTCAAAAAGAATATATATTTAAATGTGTTATGGTTGGATTCTGTCTTCTCCCCCCATTCTATTTTTTTTTTTAAGGTTTTATTTGTTTGACAGACAGAGATCACAAGTAGGCAGAGAGACAGGCAGAGAGACGGGGAAGCAGGCTCCCTGCTGAGCAGAGAGCCTGATGCGGGGCGCGATCCCAGGACCCTGAGATCATGACCTGAGCCCATGACCTGAGCGGAAGGGAGAGGCTTTAACCCACTCAGCCACCCAGGCGCCCCAACCTCCCCCCATTCTTAAAGGCCTAAAACCCAATGAAACTGTATTTGAAGACAGGGATTTTAGGGAGGTAATTAAAGTTAACCTGGTGGTGGGTATTAAGGAAGGCATGCATTGCATGGAGCACTGAGTGTTATATGTAAACAATGAATCTTGGAACACTAATTCAAGAACTAATGATGTATTGTATGGTGACTAACATAACACAATTTAAAAAAAAATGTTAACTGAGGTCATTAAGGTGGGCCTTAATCCAAAACGACCAGTGTTCTTATAAGAAGATGAAGTGATACCAGAGCTTGCTCTCACATGTTCTTTCTCCATCATTCTCATATGCACTGAAGAGAGGCTATGTGAAGACACACCCATCAAGGTAGTTGTCTATAAGCTAATAAGAGAGACTTTTTTTTTTTAAGATTATTTATTTATTTATTTGACAGACAGATCACAAGCAGGCAGAGAGGCAGGCAGAGAGAGAGGAAGGGAAGCAGGCTCCCTGCTGAGCAGAGAGCCTGATGCGGGGCTCGATCCCAGGACCCTGGGATCACGACCTGAGCCGAAGGCAGAGGCTTTAACCCACAGAGCCACCCGGGCGCCCCGGGAGATTTTATCAGAAATCAAATTTGCTGATACCTTAATCATGGACTTCTAGATTCCAGAACTGTTTCGAAATAAATGCCTGATGTTAAAACATCCACTCTGGTGTTTTATTATGGCAGCCTGAGCTAACTAATACTGCGCATTGAATATTAATTCTTTGCAAATATGTTGATGCAGTTTCATTATGAGTTATTCAAAACTTACATACTTTTAATTATTTTTTTTGTTTATTACAATTTTTGACTTATCCGTTGTACCAGTAATTCTGTCATATTTTCTATATGTTTGAGTCTTTTTTATTAGACACATTTGTGTTCATGATCAATGTATATTCTTGATCTTTTTTCCTTTTATTAGTTTATAATATTTCTCTTCATCCCTTATAAGCTTTGTTTTGATTTAATTTTTGTCTTACATTAAAATTACTGCTGTTGCTTAGTTTAGACTTGCCTGATATGTTTTAAAAAGGTCTCTTCACCTTTAGCTTTCTGTGTTCTTTAAAAAAATGGTATCTGTTTTTGTTAGTGGAGTAAGAAAATGGCCCAGTTTCATTCTTCTGCATCTGGCTTTCCATTTTTCCCAACACCATTTGATAAAGAGACTGTCTTTTTTTCATTGGATATTCTTTCCTGCTTTGTTGAAGATTGGTTGACCATAGAGTTGTAGGTCTATTTCAGGGTTCTCTATTCTGTTCCATTGATCTATGTGTCTACTTTTGCGCTAGTACCTTATTATTTTGATGATTACAGCTTTGTAATACATCTTGCAGTCTGGAATTATTATACCTCCAGCTTTGGTTTTCTTTTTTAACATTACTTTGGCTATTCTGGGTCTTTTCTGGTTTCATACAAATTTTAGAATTGTTTGCTCTAGCTCTGTGAAAAATCCTGGTGTTATTTTGATACGGATTACATTGAATGCATAGATTGCTTTGGGTAGCATAGACATTTTAACAATATATGTTCTTCCAGTCCTTGAGCATGGAATGTTTTTCCATTTCTTTGTGTCCCCTTCAATTTCTTTTATAAGTGTTGTATAGTTTTCAGAATGCAGATCTTTTACCTCTTTGGTTAAGTTTGTTCCTGGGTATCTTATGGTTTTGATGCAATTGTAAATAGAATTGATTCCTTGATTTCTCTTTCTGCTGCTTTGTTGTTGGTGTTTAGAAATGTAACAGACTTCTGTGCATTGATTTTATATCCTGTGACTTTGCTGAATTCCTGTATGAGTTCTAGCAATTTTTTGGTGGGGTCTTTTGGGTTTTCTACATAGGGTGTTATGTTGTCTGTGAAGAGTGAAAGTTTGACTTCTTTGCTGATCTGATTGCTGCAGCTAGGACTTCCAGTACTATGTTGAACAACAGTGGTGAGAGTGGATATCCTTATCATGTTCCTTACCTTAGGGGAAAAGCTCTCAGTTTTTCCCCATTGGTGATGATATTAGTTGTAGGTCTTTTGTATATGGCCTTGATGATCTTGAGGTATGTTCCTTCTATCCCTACTTTGTTGAGGCTTTTTATCAAGAAAGGATGCTGTATTTTGTCAAATGCTTTTTCTGCATCTAATGAGAGGATCATATGGTTCTCATTCTTTCTTTCATTAATGTGGTGTATCATGTTGATTAATTTACAGATATTAAGCCACTCCTGTAACTCAGGAATAATTCCTACTTGGTCATGGTGAATAATCCTTTTAATGTACTGTTGGATCCAATTAGCTAGTATGAAAGACCTAAATGTGGGATAGGAATCCATCAAAATCCTAGAGGAGAACACAAGCAGTAACCTCTTTGACCTCAGCCACAGCAAATTCTTGCTAGACATGTCTCCAGAGGCAAGGGGAAAAAAGCAAAAATGAACCATTGGAACCTCATCAGGATAAAAAGCTTTTGCACAACAAACAAGACAGTCAACAACACTAAAAGGCAATCCACAGAATGGGAGACGATATTTGCAAATGACAGATAAAGGGCTAGTACCCAAAATCCATAATGAACTTATCAAAATCAACATCCAACAAATAAAAAATTCAGTCAAGAAATGGGCAGAAGACATGAAAAGACATTTCTCCAAATAAGACATACAAATGGTTAATAGACACATGAAAAAATGGTCAACATCGCTCATCATCAGGGAGATACAAATCAAAACCACAATGAGATGCCACTTCACATGGGTAAGAATGGCTAAAATTAACAACTCAGGAAGCAACAGATGTTGGTGAGGATGTGGAGAAAAGGGAGCCCTCTTACCCTGTTGGTGGGAATGAAGGCTGGTGAAACCACCCTGGAAAACAGTATGGAGGTCTCTCAAAAAGTTGAAAATAGAGCTACACCGTGACCCAGCAATTGCATGAGTAGGTATTTATCCAAAGAATAAAAACATAGTGATTAGAAGGAGCACATGCACCCCAATATTTATAGCAGCAATGTCCACACTGTGGTGGGAGCCCAGGTGTCCATCAATGGATGAATGGATTAGAAAAAGGTGATATAGATGTAATATTACTCAGCCATCAAAAAGAATGAAATCTTTCCATTTACAATGATGTGAATAGAAGTAGAGGGTATTATGCTAAACGAAATAAGTCAGTCAAAGACAAATACCAAGCGATTTCACTCATATGTGGAATTTAAGAAGCAAAACATGAACACAGGGAAGGGAAGGAAAAATAAAATAGATAAAAACAGAGAGGGAGACAAACTATAAGATACTCTATAACTATAGGAAACAAACTGAGGGTTGCTGGAGGAGAGGTTTGTGGGGGGTAATGGGTGATGGGCATTAAGGAGGGCACTTGATATAATGAGCACTGGTTATTATATACAATTGATGAATCACTAAATTCTATCCCTGGAACTAATAATACACTATATCTTAATTAACTTGAATGTAAACTTTAAAAAATTAAAATAAAAAAAGATATCTGATGACAGCATATTGAATATATAATAAAATGTAGTCTGATAATCTTTGTTTTGATTTGTGAGGTTAACCTTAATTATGTTTATATTTTTATTCTATTAGAACATCTTTCTGCTGTGTAACTTGTTTTCCATTTTCATTATTAGTAGTAGGTTTCTTCTTTTCTCCTTCTTCTGTTCCATGGGATAGACTGAATCTTCTTTTGCTGATTTGAAATTCTCCATTTTATTTTTATTGTTCTAGTGAGTATGCCTAATATATTAAGATCCATCTTATTTTTACCTTTCTTTTTCAAGGACTTGAAGTTATCAATATCCATATAACTCTCTTCCCATAATGTATTATCCTATAACATACTTATATCTTTTCTTGTTCTCCATTCCTTTTCCCATTCCACCTCTGTGGTGATGGTACCCAGAATTTTGGTTCTGTATTTTTTAAAATATAATTTTATATGTTTTTGTCTCTTCAAAAACTCTAAACTTTATTAAATTATTTATTCATCTGTTTCCCAAATATCCTATAGTATCTCATCCTTCATGATTTATTTCTCTAGTTTTTGGAGTTGTTCTTCTAAGACAGCTTCCAAATGCTTTGTGTAAAAAAAGTCTTAAAGCCTTATATGCATTTTTTGTTTGTTTAAAGATTTCTATTTATTTATTTGAGAGAGAGAAAGAATGAGAGAGAGAGAGAAGGAGATATCACGAGCAATAGAGAAGGGCAGAGGGAGAAGCAGACTCCCTTCTGAGTAGGGAGCCTGATGTGGTACTCAATCCCGGGACTCTGGGATCATGAGCTGAGCTGAATGCAGACACTTAACAGACTGAGCCACCCAGGCAACCTTAAGGCCTTGTATGTATGAGAATATCTTCATTTCAGTCTTTCATTTAAATGCTAGTTTGACTAAATATACAATTTTAGGATTAAAATTATTTTCTTTAAACATTTTGAAGAAACAATTCCATATCATTATCTCTGTAATGTAGCCGGTGAACAGTCTGATGTCAAGCTAATTCTTTTTTCTTTGTGGGTAACCTGATTTATTTCTTCAGATGGCCTGCATTATTGCTTTCTCCTTTTTCTTCTTCTTTTTAAAAATTACTTTATTGAGGTATGATTGCTATGTAAAAAGATGCACACATTTAATATATACAACATGAGTTTGGAAATAAGTATATGTACAAGAAACCATTACCACAACCTATGCCATAAACATATCCATCACCTCCAAAAGTTTCCTCCTACTCTCTTTTTTATGATTATTATTATACTGCTTTCTATAGAGGGTTTTTCTCTTTTGACTTCTGTCTATATTCCTTACAATAGGGAGGGGGAGAGGCAGAGGAAGAGCTTTTAGTTCACTTGTAACTGTTTTCTGCTGGTCTCATCTTGATACAAAGGGCTGTTTTTTTTTTTTTTTAAAGATTTTATTTATTTGTTTGAGAGAATGCACAAGTCGGGGTAGGGCAGAAGGAGAGGGAGAAGCAGACTCCTCACTGAGCAGGGAGCCTGGCAAGGAGCTGGATCCCAGGATCCTCAGATCATGACCTAAGCTGAAGGCAGATGCTTAACCAACTGAGCCAGCCAGGTGTTTCCAGAGGGTTTCCCCTGTAGTTTTGGGCTGATGCCATGGTTTTTCTGTCCCCTTATGACTATAGGCAGGTTAATGTGGCAGAGAGTAAAGAGCAAAACTAGAAAAATTGCCCTGAACCTATATCTATATTGTATGCCAAGCTTTTTGGCCAACAGTTTTTTGCCTTCTACCCTACACCAATTCACGATGGCCCCCTGTCTTCCCCAGAGCTCCTCACAGGTTTTCCTTTAGTTCTTCAGATTAATACACTTTATTTCTGTGGCATCAACAGTTGGTTGGGGCAGGGAATCAGTAGCTAGTAGGAATTTGCTATCTTGCAGGAACCTTTGAGTTTTTTTTTTTTTTTTAAGATTTTTAAAATTTATTTGACAGACAAAGAATACAAGTAGGCAGAGAGGCAGGCAGAGAGAGAGGGGGAAGAGGCTCCCTGCTGAGCAGAGAGCCCAATGCTGGACTTGATCCTAGGGCCCTGAGATCATGACCTAAGCCGAAAGCAGAGGCTTAACCCACTGAGCCACCCAGGTGCCCCGAGTTTCTTTTTTTTAAATAATTAAATGGCTAAGAAATGCATGAAGTAAGGGCTAAAGCCATCCTATTTTAAAGGCCTAGTGTTAGGTCAACTTGGAAAAGTAATTCCCTTTCAAATATGTGTTTTTTTTGGGGAAAAGTACATAGAACTATGTAAGAGAAAGGGACACAAACTCATTAGCCTGGGCAGACAAATCAACCAGTGTGATTGATCAATAGCATGGAAATGTTGCAGTCAGATAACCTCACAACCTGGTACTTGGTGACCCATTAAATGAAGAGATGAAGAAGAGAAAGGTAAGAAGGAGATTTCTAATCCAGATGACAGAGATGATTGGGTCACAGCCATTAACTGAGATTTGAAATATAGAAGAAAAGCTGGTAATATATATGTAATTCACAAAAAAAGACAATTCTCTGGTACATTAAAAAAAAACAAATTTAAGAGTGATTTGATATGCTTTTGCTGATGAAATGAAACCATGACCAAAAAATCCCAATAATTTTTTTAAACACTTGACAACTATTGTGCCAATTGTCTAATTTGTAATTGAAACGAATTCAGAAGATCTGGTAGTGTTTTGATAGGTTGATATCACCATGCCTTTAGTTTTGCTTTGATTTCTTTTTTTTTTAAATTTCAAGTTTTTATTTAAATTCTAGTTAACATATATGGTAAATTGATTTCAGGTATAGAATTTAGTGATTCATAACTTATGTATAACACCCAGTGCTCATCAATAGTGCTCCCCTTAATACCCATCACCCATTTGGAAAAAAGCTACAAACTCAGTTTCAAGGATGTATGTTGAACGATTTCAGACTCAAATTGTTTACAATTTGATGTATGCTTTCCATTTGATGTTATAGATCTCCACTTTATATGGGAATCACTTGGAATTCATTCCAGATGTGTGATCCTCAGAGTTTTTCAGTTAGTTAGAACTCTGAAACTGTTGGGACTTCCAGTCTCTCTTGGGAGTTTTAGTTCTAGTGAGCATTGTCCTCAAACAGGAAGCAACTCTTTCTTTCTTTTTTCTTTCTTTTTTAGGTTTTAAAAAATTTATTTATTAAAAGTTAACATGTGCATAAAAGGAAACTGAAAAACACAAGAAGCAAAGAACAAAGTCATCCATAATCACAAGCAGTTTATAGTTTGACTTCTAGGTCCCATGTGTGTATCTACAAAAGTAAGCATTTTAGTGTTATTAAGATCGTAGTTATATATCATGCTTTTTTACACACCATGAATATTTACCATTTCAAAGTCCCCAAACTATGAGTATTTTGGTAACCAAGAACACACTACATCAACTCCATCCAAAAGAAAAAAGTGTAAAATCCTGTCTTTCTTGGTGACAAAGATTTCAGAGAAGACAAAAATGGCAACAGGCCTCTAGATAAAGATACTGGCAGGGTTACAATTAACATACTGCATTCCCTTAATGTTCAATTAAAACAGACATAAGAAAGAGTACACAATGTATAATACTCCTAAAAGAATTCATTATCCAATCTATACTATTCAAATATCAGCAACGGGGTATGTTTCCACTGAATCAGTTAATGAATTCCTATAGTACAGCCAAAGAGATGCACACACATTAACAGTTATTACAATGTAAGTATGAACACATCCGCATACATCTCTCCCTCTATACTTCCTTCTGCCCCTCTGCTGCCAACTTAGTAAGTCCTGACATTTCTGAGACAGTGTAACAATTCCATGTCCAAGATGCTTCTTTCCTTTTGCAATTCTTTCCCTTCCATCTCCTTCAAGGCACAAAACAAAGATGCACGACAGCATACTTCTCAGAGGTGGTTTAACAATTCCATCACCAAGACGGTTATTTCCTTCTTTTCTTCCTCCTCAAGGTCGTCTACTTCATGTCCTCTTACCCACTGAACAAACGTGGACATGTGTCGCGCCTGATGCCCCTTCGAGAGGTGGTCTAGCAATCCCATTTCAAAGTCATTTTCAAAAGACATTTCTTTTCTATGATTTTTAAAAAACCAAATAAGCATTTCCAAGACGTGTGATTTTTCTAACTCTACTTTATCGTATATTGGCAATCTCTTTACATCTAGAAGCCCTAGATGTGACAAAAGAGTTTTCTTTTGAAAGGTTGGGGGTGGTGGGGGGGTTGAGGGCAGCTTTTTCATCTTATATACACAGGCCTTCTAAAAACCGCCGGTGAATCCTCCCAAAGGGTGGTCTTCTTATTGGCCAAAGGCGGCACGTAATTCTCCCAAGTCGCTCTTCCAACATCAGGGTCTGGCGGAACGAGGACCAACCGCCTGCGGCCCGTTAACCGTTCCACCCGTCGTCGACCCGGGCTTCGCTCACCTTCCAGGCCCCTTAGGGACTCTGTCCACCGTTCTCCATAGAAAGTGAGGTTTCGTCCAGTGGGGACGGAGCGGTCATCCCAGGGCCGGACCTGTGGGGTCCAAGGTCCAAACGTGGCCGAGCTTGCGTCCACGCGGACCGGCCTTCTCAGGCCCTTGGCGACCCCAATGAGCCACCGCGGCATTTGCGTGGCCGCCATTCTTCTCGCTCCGCCACACCCGACGTCCAAAGGCGCCGCGCGCCCGCGGGCATGGGCAGGGGCTTGGCGGAGGCCCAGCAGAATTGCGCCCGGGGAGTGGGCAGCAGGCGAGGCCTGGGCTCCGCGAGGCTGCCGCCATCCGCGCCAAGGCGGGGGTGGGGGTGCCGAGAAGCTCGCAGCTGCTTCAGTCTGGGCCTGGCCGCTGGGCAGCCGCGGCGAGGGCGCTGGGTCTCTGCAGGTCAGAGCCCGCGACCTGTCCCCGGGCCCCCAAATTCACCCGCCGGCCTCAGGCGGGAGGGCCTGGAGGGCCCTGGGATCCACGGCCGCGCTGCGTTTCTCACCTCGCTCTCTGCCAGAACTCTGTTTCTGGTGTGCATGCGTGGTAGAATTTGTAGGGATGGAAAGTTACACTAATATGTTAAAACATTTTCAAAGTGGCCCAATTCAAATTTACACATAATACACATCATACATATCATTCTATTCATGCTTTCCTTATGTCAGACAAATGCATTAACTGAGAATGAACATAAACAGACAGGCATGTTATCATGATCTCAAAACAGTATGTTCAGTACAAAATGTTTTATGGATGTATCTTTGACATATGGTATGTGTGATATAGCTACAATGAGAAAAGTTTTTTCTGTCAAAATGCTTTTGGTAGAGTTTATCTGAAGAGCAACTAGGGAAGGCAGTGTCCAAGAAAAATCTGCATCTACATCCTTGGTTGACCCTTGGAGTTTTTGATCTCTCTTAGGGAATACCTTGAAGCACTTTTGTTTCATTTTTAGTTGTGGACTTAAACATCTAATTGTGATATTAAAAAAAGTTGATTCTATGACTTATGAATATATTACTGAACCAGAGTTCAGGGGTCCTTCTTTCTTCGGCATCAAGGACATGTCTATGATTATTCGAATTCATGATTTCCTGTATCTAACTCTACTTAGCCTATTGTATTTTCTGTCACAAATATTCCATGCACAGTTTTGCTGTGTGCCTTAATCATGTCAATTACCTGTACAGCCATTCTCTTTTCATGATTTACTTAGAGCCTTTGAGTCCTCTTTTAGGTAGCCAATTTTCCTTATAGCCTTCCTCAGTAAATCCTGATAGCCCTGCTTCTCTTCACTTTCTGACCACTTATTTTATATAATGTCTTTTTGGTATTGTATTGTACTTATTCTATATTTTTAATTACTTCATACATAAAAATCTTATTGACTAGAGTGGCATAATTTCTTGAGGATAAAAATATGAAGCATATTTTTTTTATTAACACCTGCTTTTTTTTTAAACACTGCTAGGAATATAGGAGGTGCAACATTAGTTCGCATTTTATTGGTCTAGTTGAATTTTGTTGGCCTAATTTCAACTCCCTCATAAACTGTGTGATTTTTGAGTGGACTTCATTTTTTTTTTAAGATTTTATTTATTTAAGTAAGTTCTACACCCCACATGGGGCTTGAACTCATGACCCCAATGAGATTAAGAGTCATGCACTCCACTGACTGAACCAGCCAGGTGCACCTTGAATGATACTTTAAATTGAATTTATTTTATATAGATAGAGTCCTCAATTTATATATCAATTTTAATCATAAATCATTTCCATTTTTTTAATCTCTAAGAGTTTTAAATGATTTTTAGGGGTGATGAAGTGGTATGGTATGAATCCCATCTTTTAAGAATCTTCTCAAACTTCACCTTTTTGAATCTTACCTGTTCTTTTATTTATTTTTTTAAATCTTATTAACATATATTATTTGCTTCAGGGATACAGGTCTGTGAATCAACAGTCTCACACAATTCACAGCACTCACCATAGCACATACCCTCCCCAATGTCCATAACCATTCTTAAACTGCTC
This sequence comes from Lontra canadensis, assembly GCF_010015895.1. NCBI lineage: Eukaryota > Metazoa > Chordata > Mammalia > Carnivora > Mustelidae > Lontra > Lontra canadensis. Next base: position 8,808,501 of record NW_022631061.1, read on the forward strand.
TAAGCTTTCTTTTCAGTGCTTCTTTTTCTTTTACTTCCTCCCATAACCTCCTTTATAGAAAGTACTACCTGACATTATAAATCTTAGCCATCTAACTATTTCCTCCTCTGTATTCTGAATTTATTAAAGCAGGAACCAGCATTTTAATGTTCTATTTTTTAATATTTTTAAAAAAATTTACTTATTTGACAGACAGAGATCACAAGTAGGCAGAGAGGCAGGCAGGGAGAGAGAGGAAGCAGGCTCCCTGCTGAGCAGAGAGCCCAATGTGGGGCTCAATCCTAGGACCCTGAGACCATGACCTGAGCCAAAGGAAAGGCTTTAACCCACTGAACCACCCAGGTGCCCCTAATGTTCTATTTTTAATGTCTATAGTCAGTGTTTAATATAGAGTAACCATTCAATCAGAATCTGTCACATAAAAACCGTTCTTACAACAATCCTGTGCGGTGGATACTATTTTTATAGAAACTGAAACTCAGAATCTAAGTGACTTCCCTAAATTCATACAGCAGCAACTGCACATACAATGATTGAATCCATAGTTCTGATTTTAGGTTTAAAGATTCCTTCTAGGGGCGTCTGGGTGGCTCAGTGGTTTAAAGCCTCTGCCTTCAGCTCAGGTCATGATTCCCGGGATCCTGGGATCGAGCCCCACATCGGGCTCTCTGCTCCAGGGAGAGCCTGCTTCCTTCTCTCTCTCCCTGCCTGACTCTCTGTTTACTTGTGATCTCTCTCTGTCAAATAAATAAATAAAATCTAAAAGAAAAAAAAAAAAATAAAGATTCCTTCTACATAGGCTACCAGTGCTAGAAATGTACCTTCTTATGAGGCTCAGTCTTGTTTATAGCTTCTAACTGATTTGTAAGTTTGAAACTAATGAATACATTATTGTATTTTCCTTATTCGAGGTACTCTTAATGTATAAGGATAATTCAAGTATCTGTGTTCCTTTAACCACCATTAGAAGTAATTCTTTTAAGTGATGGCAGTAGGTTGGGGCACCTGGCTCGCTCAGTCGGAAGAGTGCGCAACTCTTAATCTTGGGGTTGTGGGTGTGAGCACCATACTGGGTGAGATTACAAAAAAAAAAAAAAGCATATTGTCAGTAGGTTAATTATTTCCTTTTTCAGAACAAAGCTAACCTTGTAAGTGATTTGTGGGGAGATATTTAAGACTGTGAAGAGATGAGTGTTGTAAATGTGCATGTAGTCGTTCTAATATTATCAGTTACTCAGCTGTGAGAAGTAATATTTTTAACTTTTTAAATAACTCATGTTAATCTCTGTTTCAATCCCTTACGGCAGAACACATAATCTTAGAGTATTCTGGGTAAACTCAGCAATATCACATTTAACCCATGGAACTGTACTTTTAACTCTAACATCATGACTTTGGGGAGCACAGCTGACCACTGGCTGTTGCAATCTATCCAGTCTCTCATCTGTAGATAACTTGCTCCATCTGCCACCTTAGCATGTTCAGCTCCTTCTGACAAGGCTGTGGTCCAGTACTGTGGTCGTCTTATCAAACCAGAAGGTTCTTTAAGGGCCTAAAGGGCTTAGTCTCACGGACATAGGGGAATTTAGCTGCTTTCCTACAAACTCCAGAACTGCAGGAGACCTGGTTGGGTACCGGCAGGCACTCCTTGCCTTTACCCCACATGCTGCCAGCCAGCTTCTCTCTTCTCCATTAGGGGGTATTCTGGGAAATGGCTTGCTTCTCCACACCCCTGCAAAGAAAGAGCACAGGTCCTTTCTACCATCATAGCCCCAAACTCCTCTGAAACTTCTAATTTGCTCTTTCCTTTTGAAGTAATCCTGGTTTTTCAGGGATGAAGGAGAAATGCAGAGTACAGAGACTCTTGCAGGAATCTGTTTTTTCTTTTCTTTCAACTCTTTTCAGAACTAGATATAATGTTTAGGGATGCATCTACTACAGTCATATAAATACAATAATATAAAAATATGTCTGAAAAAGACAAGTCCAAATTTGAATAAAAGCTACTTCTTGGGAGGGAGAGAAAACAGGATTCAGAGGGCTACAATCCATTGGTTACATTTAAATACTTAAAAATCTAAATCAAATATGGCAAAAATTTAACACCTAATGGAGTTTGGTATACATTTTATGACTCCCTGTAATTATTGAATACTTGCAACATTTCATAATGAAATTATTTCTAAAGTAATAAAGGAGAACTCTCAATCTAGTTTGGGTAGTAAGTTACTAGTATATGAATACATAAACAATAAAAAGTTGAGTAACATGAAGAGACAATCCAGTAGAAATCTCACGTAGTGCTTGCACAATGAAAAAGAGCACGGTTCATAAGGAGAATAAGCTAAAAGGAACAAAATATTGCAGCGGACTTATTCATTTATTAAATAAACTTGAATAGATATGTGGTGAATATTCCAGATATTAGAATAATTATGATAATAACTTACCAAAGAAATTAAACATTTGTTGGTAATGTAACCAATCTATTGTATAACTTTCAGGTTTCGACAGAAAGCGGGCTTGTCTTTATTAGCTGCATTAGTACAGATTTTATATAATGACAATCATGCCATCACTAATTTACTAAAAAAAAAAAAAAAAATTACCGTACATGAGATGTGTGGAAGTCAAGGTGAGAATGGAGGCAACTGAAATTTTCTTCAGCAATCAAGTAACTAAAACTGATTATCAGTGAGCTTGAATGAGATTATACGTTGATAACACACGGACATTCTACTGAATTGGAGGCTTTCTTCTCAGTTATTTTATTATATATTTGGTGTTGCTGAAGAATGTATAATCTCTCATAATGAATTAGATTAGTAGATGTTATCTGCTACATTGGTTAAAGAAAAAGAATTTATGGGATATTTGAACTGATTAAGATTTTATATCACAGCATCATTCTTAATTTTTATTTGGTTAAGAATAACAAATCATTTCTGAATCTGGACTCACTCTCCTACTGTGCTTAGAGTGAGTTAGGAAAGTAGGAAATATGCTACTTCAATAGGAAGTTGAACAAGTTAAAAAGAGTCAGAATTTCCCGAGTACCACTAGACACACAGCTGACTGATGAAGACATGGCAAAAATAATGAGACCAAGGACAGTCTCAGAGAATAATGAAAACCAGTTCCCTAAATTTACCTTCAAAATGAGGGCAATTATAATCATGCAATATATTCCAAACCTGAATATATATGAAGTTGCTGTCACACTCTGCCTCAGGGTATTTTAACTTTGAGTAATCGTAAATTTCATTTCTGGCAAAGAGTACACACATTCAGTTGGAAATAATTTTGCTTCCCATAAATAGGACAAATTAAACCAAACTGGTACTTTCCTAGGGCAATAATATGCATTTCTTTTCATAAATTCTTCTGAAGTACAATATCGTGTTAACTGCTTAATTTCTTAAATGTCTAGAGCTGTCAGACAGGCTTTAACCTCTGTGGTACTGCCTGAGGAGCTGTGTGGAGAATGATTTCCAGGCTGGTCCTGCCTTCCAAGAAAAAGTGCAGGAATCAGGTGATTAGTACCCACTTTGTGGCCAGGGACATGGTGGCAGCTTGTCCCGTCTGGCCTCTTGGTACTAACAGAGGTGGCATACAGGTTCCCATATTTAATTTTGACTTGATTTTGTAGATAAACTGCAACCAAACAATGGAGGGTGGGAGAATTATTTTGAGGAATGAATAAGTTCAATATTCTGCTAGTTAAAATAAAAAACAAAATATTGATAATTTGCGTTATCCTTTATTGAAGTGTTGCTTACTCATCCCTCTGGGCTGAGCACAAATGCTGTCCTTGTCCTGAAGTCTTCCTTGACACCCTCACTGAACTTTGGTCTTTTCTGAAATGGACCACTGTAGCAATTTATTTGTACCCTTTGGTGATACTTTTCACATTCTGTCTTGTATTAAGTGTGTGTATGTCCTTCTTCCCAATTACTTGTAATGGTAATACTTTCTGGTATGTGAATAGTTTTGATAGCTTTAAAAGTTTACTTATTTAAAAATTTATTCCTATTATCTTACCAATTTTCACATAGGCCTTATGATTCAATAAATCATCCTCATTTTATTGATGCAAGGAATGTGAGGTGGTGCAATGGGCCAGCATGAAAAGACAGATTCTAGCTTCTACTAGAATGTACGAATTTTGTGATCCATGAATAGTCCACTTAACACATGTGATATTTTAGCTTTCTTTTCTGGGAAATATGTAAGGGGGATACAGGGGTGTGAGGGTCCATTGTCATGTGACATTAATCAGATTGGTTAAGTTTCAAAACACTGTTAAAGTGGCATTAATTTGTCACCATTGAGAGATTGTATTCTCCTTGGGGATAGGAACTGTGTCTCCTTTTCATCTCTCTATTTTCTAAACAGTTAGTGTTGCACCTGATACTCAGTAGTTGTTCAGTAAATGTTGGCTATGTGGATGAATAGAACAGGGATATGTAAACTTTTTTTTTGCAAAGAGCTACAAAGTAAATGTTTCAGGCTTTATGGACCATATGGCTTCTGTTGCAACTCTAATGCTTCTTTCTCTGTACAGAAGCAGCCACTGACAATAGATAAAAAAGCAAGCATAGGCATGTCCCAGTAAAATTAATTATGAATTGAAATGTGAATTTCATGGAATTTTTCACATGTCATGAAATACTCTTCTTATGATCTTTTTCAACCATTTAAAAAAAAGTAGAAATCATTCTTAGCTCATAGGATGTACAGAAACAACATACCTGATTTAGCTTGCAAGCTGTAGTTTTTTCCCAACCCCAATAAAATATGAATATCAGTTATATTTAAAAAACTGGACTCTATTTTATTGATTTATTGTGGTAATTATATGAGTGTATTTTGTGTAGTATTACTGGAATAGATAAGAATCCTTAATCATTCACTAATAATATTGTGAGGATAAGAACTATAGTTGGAGGCAAAATTAAACATGCTTTATTAGGTTGAATATAACTTTATCTTTCTTGTATTATGCTATATAGATTTTCATCACATGTTGTGAATTTTTAACTCATTTCTGGACTCATTTAATAGTATATTGGAAAAAAATTGTAAAGGAACGTATTTATTGAGGAACAATTGATGAGGTGATAAGATGATGTCAAATGCTTGGTGTTACAGAAAGTCCTGAAATTGTGCAGACCTGCCCACTGAAAATTCATGCTATCTAACTTTGGGCTCTTAATGCTACTTGTCAGTAAAGAATGCAACTTTCTTTATTCTTTGCTTGTTAAATTCTCATTGCATTCCTCATGGCAGCTGTTTTAGATTTTCCATGCTGTTAACTTCCAATTCTATGACATCTCCCTCACTCTAAGAGATGACTCCTGCACCTCTTGTCCATGTCATCCAACATGAGCTCCAGCAGCTTTTCTGCCATTGTCCTCAGATGGCTCTGCTGTCACTCTTTCCCCATTACTTCCTATTCTGTATCTTCACCTCTTTTTGTTCCCTTCTATCACAGCACAAAAATGTATCTCTCCTATTTCCATGACTAAATTGTCACTTGTGCTCTCTGTACCATTATTTTTTAACCTCTTTTATACAATTTTTTCAGAGTGTGATCTCCTTTATCTCTTGTCTGCGTCTCTAACTCTTTCTCTTCTTTTTGTAGACTTGCTCAGTTCTCCCTGTTCTTAAAAACAGGGCTCATAGGACACCTGGGTGGCTTAGTTGTTTAAGCATATGACTGACTTGAGTCGTGGGTCTCAGGGTCCTGGGATCGAGCTCCCTGCTCAGTGGGGAGTCTGCTTCTCCTTCTGTCTGCCTCTCCCCCTGCTCGTGCTCTCTCTCTGACAAATAAATAAATAACATCTTAAAAACAAAACAAAACAAACAGGGCTGCCCATAAAGCCCTATTTCTGCACTGCTGTAACCTGCCAGCCAGCATCTATTCTGATTGGCCAGCTTCCTTTTCTCACTGGGTGGTGTCTGAGCATATCTCCCTTTTATCTTTGTCTTAAAACAATCAAACAACAAAATCCATATCAAAGCTACTCACCTCTTGGAACTTCTTTCTATTTAAGCCTACTGTCCAATTTCTTTTATGGTCAACCATTTAATGTCTTAACAGTATGATCTTTACTTGATCCCTTATTCCTTTAGTCCTTGAACTCTGCCTTCCCTGTTCTCCATTTTTTTAATCTGTTGGCAAGAACCACCAGATAGCTTTTAGGAGATAAATAGAGTAATTTTTATTAATGATTATCTTCTTTCATTTCCTTAGCATTATGCCCTAGGAGCTTTCATTCTTTGGTCTTTGGAAGAGTGTTCCTTTCTTATCCCGGATTGTTCTTTCTCTGACTATGTTAGTTACTCTTTTCCCTCCCCATTCAAAGATTGGCTTTCTCCAAAGTCACATAACAGTCCCTCTCCTTTCTTTTCCCATCCATCACCCTATTCATCCATATTCTATGTTACCTAAATATGGTGGATATCATCTAAGTATCTCAAACTCATCATGCTTAAGACTGAAGTAAGATCTTTTCAACAATTTATCTCTCACTCTCCTAATTTTTATAAGGGAGTTTCCCTTTCTTCAGGGATGAAATCTGGGAGCCATCCATGACTCATTCCTTTTTACTGTTTCCCAAGGAAAATCAATCCCCAAGTCCTAACAAATTTACTTTGGGGTTATTTTGGCCATCTTTTCCTTCCTGTACTTTCCCATTGCTACTACCTTAATTTAGCCCTTAGTTACCACAGTTTTTAAGAATTGGTGGTATTCTCTTCATTGACCTCATTTCTTATAGTTACCCTTCTGCAGTGCATTTTGAAACCTCCCTAAATCTTTGGTTTATATTATTTGACTTTGGTTATATTATTTTAAGCTCAATTCTAATAGCTAACAAATTGGAGGGCTTACTATCTGTTAGGTACAGTTCTAAGCAGTTTATGTGGGTAGACTTAATTAATCCTCACAAGAATCCTTTGAGGTAAACTAGTATTATCATGTAATTTTGGAGTACAATGAGCTTTATAGAGTTCAGCAACTTATTTAAAGATCAAATAGCTTATAAGACACAGATTCAGGAGTCAAACTGTGGATGCATGTGGGGGGGCTGCTATACAGTACTATACTGTAATGCCTCCATAAAGGACTGAGTAAAGTTCACACTCACTAACTTGGCTTTCAACTCTCTGATCTCCAACTTCTTTTAATTTTCAGAAATATCTAACACAAAAATAGTGTCATGGCTCATCTATTCTATTCCTAGTTCTCATAAATTTGCACTGGGCTTTTGGTTCTCATAGTTTTATTTATAGTTTTCTCCAACCCCTCATGTTTCCCCTCATCCCCTACAAAACCGAAAATCTTGAGTATAAAGTATCTTCATTATCTTTCAACACTTATTTAAGCACTGCAGAGCCTACTTCACTTAGGAGTGACCCTTATCCTCTGCCTACCAATTATACTTGTTTTAAATACATTTGTAATTACAATGAATTTTGTCATTTATGTTTCTCATACTTTGGGTGGCATTTGTGTGTTATTCTCTGTGAGACTGTAATTTTTCTATGTATTACAACCATATTAAATAGCTGTAAAATAATTAAAATGCATCAAATATATTTTCTGATTATCATTTTTAAAAATCCCAAAATTCAATTGAATAAAGAGAAAGAAACAGTAGCTTTTCCCCTAAATGCCAGATGATCTCAGATGATGTCACAGTTTCTGGTTTTTAGTTACTATTGGATCTCAAGTACTGTTACCACAAGAATGGAAATTTTCCAGTAGTTCTAAACAGGAAGTAGAGTGCCAGAAATCTGGCTTGAAAGTTTGGTCTCGTGAAACTTCTGGTCCTAATGGTTGAGCTTTTTCATACTTCTTGCTAAATCTTTTCAAATATGCTCATCATTTTATATTACACAACTAGTTGGGACTCTAGAATATCAGTTCCAAACTACAATTAGAATGGGTGGGAACCAAATTTTATGAGACTAAAAAACAATGTCCCTAAAAAATAGAGCTGTCATGTTCGTGGGATAAGATACACACAGTAGAGTAATGAAGAAGTACCAAGCTAAAATGATGCAGAACTCTACTTCTTTTAACTGCTTTAAATGCAAGTTGTTCTTGCCCTTGGGAAACTGGTCTGCTTGGAGGATATAGTTATAACAACACAAATTTTGACTCAGTTTTTTCCTTCTAAGCTTCAGGCTAGCCAAACTAGACACTTTTTATTAGTGGCTCATTGAAAATTCATATTGTTTTCTGATTTTTTGTTGGCCATGAACTCCTTAAAATTAAATTCAGAATGGCAACAAGAGCTACTAAGCTTTTGAAAATCTAAATTTGCTGATATGTTTTAATGTTTTTAATACCAGCCTAGCATTTGTACTGCATCTCCTAAATGCATTCTTGAAAGGAGTTTCTTAGTTCTTCTCCCACTTTTGAAGTAGAATCAGCAAAATGGGCGAATTTTACACTTTATGGTTTGTATGGTAACCCAGGCACTTTGTAAATTTCAGTAAATGCTTGTCAGCTGTGCCATTTTAAAAAGCATACTGTTTTTGTTTGTGATCAGTGGAAGAACACATTGTCAGAGGGGGAATGCGAGCAATCCGTTTTCTTAGATGGGATTCAAGAGATTCTGTTCTGTTGTTTACACAATTAAAATGCTGTATTCCGTCCAAGCTGCTTTGAGCTGGGTTCTGATTTCTTTCTTTTTTTTTTTTCTTTTTTATGCTTTTCCCCTGTCTCAGTAGTCTATCTAGGATTCTAGGTTAGGAGGCATAATATGAAAGGAAATGTACCTATAGAGGGCTTGAAGCATTTCACATGATGAAAAGATGAACTTTTGGTGGAGATGGAGGTTAGAGAAGGCTTTATAAAAGAATCAAGGCCAGGAGGAAAAAAGACCTGGGCTGGTAGTAATATACTGAAGTTATAAGTCAGTGTTTGATATAACTAGGTATTTAGTGAACTGAATAGATAATCAGTATAATACCTCCTAGGAAGATACTTAAGGCTAGGTTTAAGCATACATAAAACTACATACCTCATAAAACTTTAGGTGTTAGCCATTAGTTAATAGAACATGTTTTCTTTCATCTACCAGCTTAAAAATAGTGCTCCTTTTTTGGAGCATACATTAAAAAGGATTAAAAGAAAAAAAAATACCCTCCACCAGTCCTTCTAGGAAACTAAGTCAAGATTACATTGCTAAGAAAAATCTGCAAAGCATCTATCTTCTGTGTATTTTTTCCAGATCTCTCATTAAGATTGATACTTTTTTCTAGGCAGTTGAAAGGATCATAAAATTCAGTCTGTGTTTTAAATTATTTACAGTCGAACTTAACAACAACAACAAAAAAGCCTTCCAAGTGAGGTATGTGCAGAATTCCCTTTAAATACTTAAGAGACTCAGGGCACCTGGGTGGCTCAGTCCGTTAAGCGTCTGACTTTGGCTCAGATCGTGATCCCGGGGTTCAGGGATTGAGTCTCGCATTGGGCTCCCTGCTCAGCGGAGAGCCTGCTTCTCTCTCTGCCTGCTGCTATGCCTACTTGGGCTCTCTCTATCTCTCTGTCAAATAAATAATAAAAAATGAAAACTTAAGAGGATGAAAAGCTTACTAGATAGAACATGGCAACCAACAAAAATAAAGGCCTTGTGTAAGTGTTTCCAAGATTTCCATCTTCAAATTTAAAAGGTTTTCCAGTTATATTCACCTAATGCCCAAACATTCCTCAAGGGTCCGTGATGCAGTGATGGGAGAAAGTGACCGCCAGGGTTCATCATACTGACCTCAGGCACTAAGAGTATGAGAGGACAGAGGCTGGGGACAATCTTTGTTCAAGAGACATGACTAAACTACCTATATTTAGAAGACTGTACTGTGGTCCAGAACAGAAGTTTGAGCAAAATTGGTCAGACTCTAGGTCAGAAATGGAACAGTAGGCAGGGTCAAGCTAAGTATTTCAGTTTAAGTCTGTGAACTGACTGATAGGAGTCTTAGGGTGTTTCTGTGGTTACCTACCACATGACTTTTTCTTGGGTTGGTCTGGTTTACAGATGTGGGTTAAGACCACTCGTGATAAAATAAACTGGGCAACTGACCAGATAGCCAGCTAGTCTATGATCAGACTAACTCCTTCCAGGATATCACCCTAATTCATTAATTTAAAGCCCTCTGTTTTCTGGGGCCCCTGGGTGTCTCATTGGTTAGAGTCTGCCTTCGGCTCAGGTCATGATCTCAGGGTCCTGGGATTGAACCCTGTGTCTGGGCTCTTGCTCAGTTGACAGTCTTCGTGTCCCTCTCCCACTCCCTCTGCCCTTTCCCCTCCTTCTGCCTGTCCCCCAGCTTATGCTCTCTCTCAAATAAAAAAATAAATAGATAAAATCTTAAAAACAAACAAAACCCCCTCTCCTTTATCTGATTTTAATAGTCCCCGCCTCTGCCACTTCCTATCTTTTAAGTTACTTTAAGTTATTTATATAGTTCTCACCTTTTTGAGAATCTAACCCTCCACCTGGCCCTTCCCCTCTGGTAACTCCTATTCGTCCTTTAACCAGCTTGAACAACACTTTCCAAACCAAACCAGTCCTAGGCTGGTTTGCGTAATCCTTGGTGCTTCCATAGAGTCTTCCATAGAGTTCTTACGTCAATGGTCTCACATGCTGGTGTCCATCACCTGCAAAACACTAAAAATAGAGTTCTCAGGGCCCCACCCACAATGAAAAAATCATAATCTCTGGATGCAGGACCATGAATTACATATCAAGCAGTTGCCCAAGTGATTCTGATGTACATAAATGATTGGGGTCTTATCCTCATGGTTATCATATTTACTATAATTATCTCTGTGTGTAATTTCCTCTGTCTCAGTTGAACACAGTTTCAGTGAAGAATCAATGTTTTGGTCATCTCTGGATCCTTAGAATCTAGTTTGAAGCCTGGAACATGGGGCACACAAGTATAAATTAATTTGATTCAGTTAATGGAAACTTAACAATTATTCATTTTTTTTAAAAAACTGGTTTGAGATTTGAGTTGTGACTCTCTAAGTAGGCACTGCTTTATTTTTGATCCTTACAGGAAAGGTATTTGAAAAGTATAGTTCTTTCTGGTCAGACTTCATTGGTTACCAGCAGGTGAATAATTAAAGTATAGCATATATTGGCATTAGACTATTTCTATGAAAGAAACTGTACAAAATTTATTAGTTTAGTCCAAAGGCAGAGCATTAAAGTGCAGATGAGAGTTAGTTGATTATTACACTGTGTTACTTTTGTGTTTAATTTTGCTGCTAAAAGCCCCTGAAAATTATGAAAACTTCGTAAACCTCATCCTCATCTTCTGCCGTTACCTACTTTCTTCCTCCACACTTATTTCATTTTTTCTTCTCCCCATCCTCTAGCTCTTTATTTTCTCTTAACTCTCTTTTACACTGAAAATTTGCAACAATATAATTTTAATTAATTTTATTAGGGTATAATTTGCATAAAATAAAATTTAGTTTCGGTGAGTTTTGACATAGGTCTGTGACCAAGGACTCACTGCCGCAATCAAGTTAGAGGACATTTCCACAAACCCCAAATTTCCCTCATGATCCTCTTTTACATTCCTTGCCCCCACCTCTCTCAGCTTCCTGGCAAACACTGATTTGCTTTCTATTGCCATAGATTTGATTTGTCTTTTCTAGAATTTCATAAATAGAATTATACACTACACACTCTTTTATGAGTGCTTATATAAATTCATCATCATGGTTTTAAGATTCATCATGTTGTTGTGTGTTTCAGTAGTTCATTCCTTTTTATTATTGTATGGATATTTTATAATTTGTTTATTCATTCAACTATTCCCACAGATTGTTTTCCAGTTTCTGGAAATTATGAATAAAGCTACTCTGAACATTTTTGCCTGTCTTTGTATGGACATATGTTTTTATTTTTCTGAGGCAATTACCTGAGAGTTGATTTGCTGGGTATATGATAAATTTATATTTAACTTCATAAGAACTTTTCCAAAGTGGTTGTGCCATTTTACATTCCCATTAACAATGTATGGCAGTACCAGTTTTTCCAAGTCCCCATTGACACTTGGCATTGTTAATTTTTATAATTTTAGTCATTCTAGTAGGTGTGTAATGTGATACTTATGGTTATTTGTTCTGCATTTCTCTGATGTCTAATGATACTGACCACCTTTTCATGTGCTTATTGGTCATTTGTATACATTTTAAATGGCTTATTTTAATCTTTTGTCCATTTAAAATATATTTAGTTTAATAATCTTATTGTGAGTTATAAGAGATCATTATGTCAGCAATACATGATTTGTTACTAATTTAAAACTTCTTTTTTTCTGTTTAATCAGAGTGGACATATCCCTAATTTAATTCAACAATTCTTGTTCTATTGCTTATATCTAAGTCAAGTGCAATAATTAGCCAAGTGGAAAAATCTGTCACTTCTGTAAGATGCTTCTTGATAATTGTTTTTTACCTTTGCAAAAGACTGGAACCTGTCATAAATATTATATAGTAATATAATCAAGAGAAATACATCAATCAATGAGTAGTTGACACAAGCCAACTCACCCACATGGCTTGAATGATTGGATAAATATTCTTACATAGCAAATGGAGATTGGTTTTAAAAAACTAGATAGCATATAAATTTGTGCAGTTAAATTGGCAAACGATGTAATAATATTGAACTATATGTAAAAATAAGTACACATAAAGCCTGGGAGTAAGAATTATCTCTGTGTCCTCTTAGAGTGGAAACTTTAGTCACTGTGATACTCAGTCTCACCAGCAATGCCTAGATATAGTGGATTTTTTTAATTTAAATTTTAAATTTTTTAATACACATGTAATGTATTTTTAGCCCCAGGGGTACAGGTCTGTGAATCGCCAGGTTTACACACTTCCCAGCACTCACCATAGCACATACCCTCCCCAATGTCCATAACCCCATCACCCTCTCCGGACCCCCCTTCCCCCCAGCAACTCTCAGTTTGTTTTGTGAGATTAAGAGTGATATAGTGGATTTTTGATATTTGTGGTAGTTATGTTGTATAAAGTTGCTGTAAACACTGAATTAGCACACACAATGAATTAGCTCCTAGGGGAGATAAGCAAGCAAACAAACAAACAAATTTATATATCTCACATACTGTATAATATTTAACCCTAAAAATAACTCACCCTACTAGATGCCATTCTCTATTTTATAAAACAGAAAACAAGTGTAGAATTGCCCAGTGATTTGCCTGAGGCTGTCCCACTAAACTGGTGCCAGAGTTGGGATTAAAACTCCATTTAGCTGCACCTGCGGCCAGGGCTTCCCACATTACTGCACTGCCCCTACCATCTCCATTCTCTGGTCATCTCTTTATTAGAGTGAATAAGAAAGGAGAACATTGTTTTTTTGACCTTAGCTGAAAATGAGTGCTTTGGACAACTTAAATATTTTAACTGCTCTGAGCACGTTCATGGATTATCACAAAAGTGATAGGAATTTTTTTAATTATTTGACAGAGAGACACAGCGAGAGAGGGAATACAAGCACGGAGAGTGGGAGAGGGAGAAGCAGACTCCCCACTGAGTAGGGAGCCCAATGTGATGCAGGGCTCAATCCCAGGACCCTGAGATTGTGACCTGAGCTAAAGGCAGATACACAATGAATGAGCCACTCAGGTGCTCTGGGAATACTGATTTTTGGGTTCACAAATAACTTTTGGAAAGTGGGCGAATTCACAGTTATGGGATCTTTGAAAAGTGAAGGTTGAATATATATATATATATATATATATATATATATATATATGAGCACAAATGCAGAGATTCACATACATACAATTATATGCAGTTTTAGGAGGGTGAAAGTGGGAAAGAACAGGTTATTAGTATGGTACCAGAAAATGGTCTCTGAAATTTTTTCACCCTGCCTTAAATTAGATGCCAGTGAGATTTTTTAATCATCTTTTAGATCTGTGGCTTATGTCCTGACTATGTCTAAATGGCTAGTTGACTTTTTGTGGATCAAAATGAGGCAATCCATTGGCTAACAGAGCCACAAAAATCTGGGTCATATAAATATCTAATTATTTACCTGCCTTTTATATAGACTTACATCTCAAATTAAGCAGATGTTGGTAGATTTGATATAAATTGAATCACAAAACATAGAAGAATTTCACTAGCTACCACACCTTTACTTTTAGAAAATTTCTTTATTTGAGGTCATTAAAGGTCTGTATAAGATGATTCCAACTATTTCCATAGCTCAGTTTGAGAAATGAGGTAATGACATTTGGCAGAATCATTAAAGCTATACTAACTTCATACAACTGCTAACATTCAGAATATTATTCCAGACAACTTGGACATAGGAAGCAATTGGAAGAACTCAATGAATCACAAAATTGGAGCTAGTGAAAATTTCTCAAGGTGGGAAATCATTTAGGTATAAAATCTATTGTTTTAGATTTTCCCCCTCACCTCATTTAATACTTTTGAAACGAGCATTATTATTAGAACAAAACTTTTTTCACTAAGTTTTTTTATTTCTAGAATGTGCTGGCTATAATTAGAATGAATGAATGAATGACTTTGTTGGCTTACTATATTATTTTATTTTTTAAAAAGATTTTATATATTTATTTGAGAGAGAGCTTGGGAGACAGAGAGAGAAAGCACGAGCTGCAGGGAGTAGTAGAGGGGGAAGCAGGCTCCCTGCTGAGTAGGGAGTCTGATGTAGGACTCGATCCCAGGACCCAAGTATCATGACCTGAGCCAAAGGCAGACACTTAACTGACTGAACCTCTCAGGCACCCTGGTACTTTGTTACTTTAAAAGTAAAAACATTGCCATGCCAATGTATAAATCATGGGAGATAGAAATGCTATTTTTAACCTGTAGATTGACTATTTAACAACTTGATTTTATTTAATATTTATTTAATATTTAAGGAACATTTATAGACATTATAGATATGAAAATTAATAATGTGTTGTCTCTGGTTTCCAGGGATTTACATTCCAGTGGGAGGATTGTAAAAATTGCTCTGTATAGTGCAACAAGTGCCCTATTCCCGTCACAAGCCAATATACCTGTTATGAGCTACAGTAGCAGCTAAAAGCATGGAAAAGTTTCACAGAGGAGAACTTTAAAAAATTCATGAGACATAGAATGGAAAGATGGTAGATATGAAGGGGCGTTTTAGACAACGGGAACAACATTTAAAAAACACAAAAGCATAAAATGTGCTGTGTTTGGGATTATGCATTATAATGTAGGGTATGGTACATGGGAGGGGCTTGTGGAAGATAAAATTGGAAAAAAAAAGTTGGGATAAGATTGAAAGTGGTTTTAACAGCCATATTAAGAAGTATAAATTTAATCTAAGGCAACAAGACTTCAAAGATCTTTAAATGACAGTGCACCAAGTCATATTTGGTTTTTAGAGTTAACTCTAATGATATTTTAAGGATGGATTCAAAAAAGGAAGGTTGAGAACAAGGAGACCAGTTTGGAGGCTGTTAGATTGTTTAGTAGAAGAGGACGAGGAGCTGACCATGCTTCTTCCTCTCCCACTCTCCCTGCTTGTATTCCCTCTCTTGCTGTCTCTCTCTGTCAAATAAATAAAATCTTCAAAAAAAAAAAAAAAAAAAGAAAGGGAAATATGGAGAAGGGAATGGATGGGAGAGAAACTGTTTACAGAGAATTGTCAGGAGAGTAATGATCTATTATGGTAATGAGGAACCAGGGAATGCAATCTTGATAGAATGGACAGGGAAAAAGCCATTCGAGTAAGGGCAAGAAGATGCAGAAGTGTAGTTTGTTTGTTTGTTTGTTTGTTTGTTGTTTGTTTTGTTTTGGTTGAGAAAGGACAGTTTTCACTTACTTAAAAAGACAGATTTTGTTGTTGTTGTTTTAAGATTGGGTCAAAAAGTGCTCTGAGAGAGGAGGACTAGAATATATAGGGAAAAGATACATCAAGCAGCCCCTCTTGGGCTCTTGTTAGTTATAGATTGGTCCAGGCCATACAGAAGGAACGTCACAGTGTATGAGCAACAGCCTAGAATGCTTTATTTGGCACATAGATTTCTATATTATTTTATCATGATACCTTTCTATTGACCTTTATGTCCTGTTTTCTCCTATCTTGTCCTCGCCTAGCCCACTTTCTCACCTATGACTTCTCTTCTTGAATTCTGATTACATTAATCTGATTAAAGTGAGCTGAAAGAGAAAAATGAAATTTATTAGGAGAGTACAGAGGTATTTCATAGAACTCAAAGGCAGGCAGGGACTTGACCAGTTTACTAAAGCTAGGAGGATCCTTACTTACTAGATTTTGTATCTGCAATATTATTTTATTTCTTTGCAGAATGGATTCTCTGCTTTGCTGAAGCAAGTGTGATAGGTAGAAGATGCCCGACCCACAGTATCCAAGTTTCACTTGTATGTAGTCTAATTACATGAAAAAAGACTAACTCCTTTCTCTCAGCCAGTTCTGAAAAACCATTTTCAGAACTTTTTGCTGTCTTATCATCTATCAGTCTTCAAACAGTACAGATATTGTTCTTATTCTGCATAAAGCTATGTTTTCATTGGAATAATGAGCTAAAATATAAATTAATTACAACCTGAAAATCTAGGCTTTCCTGTAACTAACACATTTTATTAGTCCATTTGAACCTAAAGTAACATAGAAATTTCTTTTAAGAATCCCTAGTACCCTGGGCGCCTGGGTGGCTCAGTGGGTTAAAGCCTCTGCCTTCAGCTCAGGTCATGATCCCAGGGTCCTGGGATGGAGCCCCGCATCAGGTTCTCTGCTCAGTGGGGAGCCTGCTTCCCCTTCTCTCTCTGCCTGCCTCTCTGCCTACTTGTGATCTCTGTCTGTCAAATAAATAAACAAAATCCTAAAAAAAAAAAAAAAAAGAATCCCTAGTACCCTGTACTGTGGCCATCCTACAAGGTTCATTAAATGACTGATGTATTAGTCTACAATAATTGGTGACGCCTGCTAGGTCTCAACAAGTTGCCTTGAATTGAGACTGAGACCTGAATTTCAGAACTTACTACTATTCCCTTTCTGCCCCCCTCTGCGCCCACCTCCCATAATTTGGCTCATGTAACAGATACAGGCATATGGATTTTAGACTCTAATACCTCCCATATACAGTTTCTTTCAACTCATAAAAAGCAAAGAGACTGGGAGTAGGAGGAAACTTATGGGACAACTCAAGTTTGAGGAAGGAGGCCCTGTGGTTTCATCAGATCAGGGATACACTAGGGGAGGTCACAGACCATTAAGTCAATTATCACAGTTAACTTGTATTTATATAAAATACAAGTAAACAATAGGAAAATATGATGTTTGGGAAACAACTTGGTAATCTCCCTAAAAAATAGGTTGGTAGATATAATTCGCCTTTATGACAGGGGGACTGGCACCATATTATAGTGCCACTTCCTTTGGTGGCAAGTCAAGCCTCATAGTATAGAAAAATGACAATATTATAAATTTAAAAGTCAATATATAATATTAATACCCCATAAAAGCACAGAAGAAAGTCAATCCTTAGATATATTTTTAAGTTCCTTATACATGATATATTTATATTTTATAGATTGAGTTGATCTCCCTTCTCCACTTACACCACCCCTATCCCACCTGGGAAGAGAAAGGATACAAAAGATGAAGTACTTGCAGGGAGATCTGATCTGACTCATCAGCAAAATCACAGATACTTTAGTCTGGAAAAGTCTTTTAATATAGCAGAAACTTTTTGTGCTGTGATTCTGGTTTTGTCTTTTTATAAAATGTCCAAATGGATATCTAGTGATGTGACTGATGATGTGTCAGCTCTAGCTTCTTGACCTGCAGAGGCAAGCCTCCTGTCAGGAATGCAGATAGTTTGGGGGGACCTCCCTTCTGGCAGAAACCCTGGAGGCTGTTTTCTCCTTTTTTTTTCCCCCTTTAGAGTAGAAAGACACGCCCAATTTCTGAGGAACTGAGTGAAGATAAGAAACAGGCAGTGGAAATTTGGCTTTGCAACTATGTATCATATTGTACATGCTGTGGGTGAAATTTACCTTTGGCCATTTACAAGGAGGATTGAATTTACAGGAGAAAGTATGTTTCAAGTCTTATGTTTGAAAGTTACATTAACTTAAAAATAGATACCCTTGCATATTTTCCTTGAATTTCAAGAATACAACCAACAGATCAGAACAAATTCAACAAATCAGTGAATGAACATAACATTCATTCACTCATTTATTCAACAAGTATTCAGTGTTTTCTATGTGTTAAGCTGTGCTATTTTCCAGGGCTATAATACAAACATAGAATGAGGGACCCTGACTTAGACAGAAATGGTTAGGAAACACCATGCAGATGATGGTTAGGAGATACCTAGTAAAGAGAGGGAAGACAGAGAGAGCGAAGAACTCTAGACAGAGGACCTGATGAAGAGTCTAAGTTGGGAAGGGTCATAGGGGATGAAAGAACTAAAGACTAGAAATAATTGGAGTAGCAAAAGCAAAAGTGGGGATGTACTAGAGGTGAGGCAAGAGAGATGGGCAGATTGTGCAGTATACTGTTGCTTATTATTGTGGTTTCTTAGTTGAAGGACAACTAAGGATTGGAAGGAAGGATTTTAAGTAGTGTATTGTCTGTTTTCAGGATAATTGTTTAAAAAAATAAAAATCACAAATTTCATACAAATATAAAATAAAGACATGTCAGGATATTATTTAATTCATTAAATAATGATGTTCTAGCAGGTTCAAAGGAGAATACAAAAGCTGATATATATACACTCACCGGCTATCAGGAATACTGAAACACCCTATTATAGTCATCAAGGAGTCAATATCACACTCACTCAACTTAAAAAGTTTGGCACTCGTCAGGGCTCTGTCCTGAGCCATTTTCACTTCTATGTCTACAATCTTTCCTTGGTTGATCTCATTTACTAACATAAACTTTATGTGCCATCTACCTGCTGAACACTATCAGATTCTCAACTCCTACTTGTTATTTCCACTGACTTGCCTTCTGGGTGGCTCAAAATTAAGGTGTAACAAATAGAACTTATGATCGCTCTTTCCCCCTCCACATCCTAGTGGCTCTTCCCCCAGATCTCCCTAATCTAGTCTGCCATACTTCTTTTTTTTTTTTTTTTTTTAAGATTTTATTTATTTATTTGACAGACAGAGATCACAGTAGGTAGAGAGGCAGGCAGAGAGAGAGAGGAGGAAGCAGGCTCCCCGCTGAGCAGAGAGCCCGATGTGGGGCTCAATCCCAGGACCCCGGGATCATGACCTGAGCCGAAGGCAGAGACTTAACCCACTGAGCCACCCAGGCGCCCCTGGTCTGCCGTACTTCTATATACTTCGTAGATCATTCCATAAAGAGGAAGCCATCTCCAGTGCCCCTTTCTTCCTCTCCTTCATATCAGATCTATCACACATATACATTTCTTTCCCTATCCATTCCCACAGTTCTGGTTCACAACACTACTGTCTCTTCAGTGCAGGGCATTATTCTTTTCTTTTTTTAAAAACATCTTCTTTGAGATATAATTCACATTAACATTAAATTCACACAGTTAAAATGTACAATTGAGTGGTTTTTATTGTATTCACATCTTTGAGCAACCATCATGAAAGTCTAAGTTTAGAAAATTTTCATCACTCTAAAAATAAATTCCTAATGCATTAGTAATCACTCTGCATATCCAACCCTACCTCCTCTTAGCCTCAGGCAACCAATAATATACTTTCTGTTTCTGTACATTTGCTTATCCTGGTCATTTCATATAAATGGAACTCTACAATATGTGATCCTTTGTTACTGACTTCTTTGACTTAGAATAAGGTTTCAAGGTTCATCCATATTGTACCATGTGTCAGTACTTGATTATTTTGTATAGATGAATAATATTCCATTGATTGTATATAACATGTTTTGTTTGTTTACTCATCACTTGATAGACATTTAGGTTATTTCCACTTTTGACTACTTTGAATAATGCTGCTGTGAGCATTTGCATACACATTTTTGGGTGAACCTTTGTTTTCATTTCTTTTGGGTATATATCTTGAAGTGGAATTGTTGTGTGATATGGTAACTATTTTTAACTTTTTGAAGAACTGCTACATTCTGTTAAAAAATCGATACACCAGATTTACACTCTTAACAGCGATGAATGAAGCTTCTAATTTCTGTCTTTACCAACACTACTTGTTAATGTTTGATTTTTAAAAATCATAACCATTGAAGATGAGTGAAGATGAATTGCAATTAAAAACTCATTGTACTTTTGATTTGCATTTTCCTAATGATCAGCGATGTGAACTTTTTTTCATGTGCTTATTGACCATTTGTATATCTTCTTTGAGAATGCGTGTTCAAATCCTTTGCCTCCCTTTTTTCTTTTTATTAACATATAATGTATTATTTGTTTCAGGGGTACAGGTTTGTGAATCTTCAGGCTTACACAATTCACAGCAATCACCATAACACATACCCTCCCCAGTGTCCATTACCCTGCCACCCTATCCTTCCCACTCCCCTCCAGCAACCCTCAGTTTGTTTCCTGAGACTGAGAGTCTCTTATGGTTTATCTTCCTCCCTGGTCCCCTCTTGTTTCATTTTTCCCTCCCTTCCTCCCACAGTCTCCCGCCCTGCCTCTCAAATTCCTTATATCAGAGAGATCATATGATAATTGTCTTTCTCTGATTATTTCACTTAGCATAATACCCTCTAGTTCCACCCACATCATTGCAAATGGCAAGATTTTGGTTTTTGATGGCTGCATAGTATTCCATTGTAGATATACACCACATCTTTATCCATTCATCTGTTGATGGACATCTAGGTTCTTTCCATAGTTTGGCTATTGTGGACATTGCTGCTATAAACATTGGGGTACACATGCCCCTTCAGATCACAACATTTGTATCTTTAGGATAAATACCCAGTAGTGTGATTGCTGAGTCATAGGGTAGCTCTATTTCCAACTTTTTGAGGAACCTCCATACTGTTTTGCAGAATGGCTGCACCAGCTTGCATTCCCACCAACAGTGTAGGAGGGTTCCTCTTTCTCTGCAACCTCGTTAACTTCTGTCATTTCTTGACTTGTTAATTTTAGCCACTCTGACTTGTGTGAGGTGGTATCTCACTGTCATTTTGATTTGTATTTCCCTGATGCCAAGTGATGTTGAGCACTTTTTCATGTGTCTGTTGGCCACTTGGATGTCTTCTTTACAGAAATGTCTGCTCACGTCTTCTCTTTGCCCATTTTTAATTGGATGGTTAATGTTTTTATTATTGAGTTGAATATATGTTGTTATAACTACAAGGTTTTTATCAGATATATGATATGCAACTATTTTCTCTCATTCCATGGACTCTTTTCACTTTCTTGATGGTTGTCATTTCCAAGAAAGAAGTCTTAAAATTTTGACATACTCCGTTTTATCTAATTTCCTTTGGTCTCTTATGCTTTTGGTGTTATAGCTAAGAAACCACTGCCTAATCCAAGGTCATGAGTTTTTACTCCAAGTTTCATTATAAAAGTTTTATATGTTTAGTTCTTTAGGTCAATGATCCATTTTGAGTTAATTTTAGTTTTAATTTAAAATAGGTATCCAATGTCATTCTTTTGCATGTGGATATTCATTTGTCATGACACTATTTGTTGAAAATATTATTATCTAGGCATCCTTGTCAAAAATCAAGTGACCCCAAATATATGGATTTTTTTCCAGAACTCTCAATTCTATTCATTACCCTATAAGCCTATCCTTATGTCAGTACCAGACTGTTCTGATTATTGTAGTTTTACAGTAAGATTTGAGATTGAAAATTGTGACTACTTCAAATTTGTTCTTATTTTCAATATTATTTTGGCAAATTTGTGTCATTTGTCATTTCCATATGAATTTTAGGACAAGTTTTTCAATTTCTGCAGCAAAGACAGCTAGGATTTTGAAAGGGATTTTGTTAGTCTGTAGATGTATTTGGAGAATATTGCTGCCTAATAATATTAGGTTTTCTGAACACATGAGATTTGTTTTCATTTATTTAGATCTGTTTAAATTTCTTTCAACAATATTTTGTATTTTTCAGTGTATAAGTCTTATTTTCCTAAGTCTTGCATGTTTTTCCTAAGTATTTTATTCTTTTTGATGTATTATAAGTGGAGTTGTTTTCTTAATTTTGGATTGTTCACTGATAGTGTATAGAAATACAACTGATTTTTATATTAATTGTGTATGCTGCAAACTTGCTGAACACATTTATTAGTTCTAGTAGTTTTTTTGTTTTTGTTTTTTGTTAGTGCACATTAGCATTTTATATGTACAAATTATGGCACCTGGTGAATAGAGATAGTTTAACTTTTCCCTTTCCAATTCAGATGTATTTCATTTATTTTTTACTGCTTGTGTGTTCTGGCTAAAACATCCAGTACTTTGTTGAATAGAAGTGATGAAAAAGAAATGTTCTTTTCTTGTTCCTGATTTTGGGGGGAAAGATTCAATCCTTCGCCTTTAACTATGAAATTAGGTGTTGTTTTTGTAGCTCTCCTCAAATGGGTTGACGAATTTCCATTCTCCTCATTTGTTGAGTGTTTTTTATTATGAAAGGTTGGATTTTGTCATTTTTTTCTTTGGCTATTGAGGTGATCATATCCTTTATTTTATTAATATGGTATGTTATATTAATAGATGTTTGGATGGGGATGCCTGGGTGGCTCAGTTGGTTGAGTGTCTGACTTTGGGTTTCAGCTCACGTCATAATCTCAGGGTCATGGGATAGAGCCCTGCAATATGGTTAGAGTCTGCTTGTCCCTTTCCCTCTCACCCTACCCCTGCTTGCTCATTGGCAGCTCTACTTAAAATCAATCAATCAATCAATCTATCTATCTAAAAAAAAAGGATGTTTGGATGTTAAACCAGCCTTGAATTCCTGAGGTAAATGCCACTTTGTCATGATGTCTAATTGTTTTTTATATATTGGTACATTAAATTTGCTACTATTTTGTTGAGTTTTGTATCTCTATTAATAACAAATATTTGTCTGTATTTTTTTCTTGTGATGTGTTTCTCTGGTTGTGGTATCAGGATAATAGTATTCTCAAAGTGGCCTTCTCTGTCCTCTTCTATTTTTTGGAAGAGTTTGTGAAGAATTGGCTTTAATTATTTTGTAAATATTTGGTAAAATTTACTGGTGAAGCCATCTGGAAATTTTAATTGCTAATTCATAATTTTATTTGATATAGATTTATCCAGACTTGCTATTTGGAGATGGTAGCTTGTGCCTCTCTAGGATTTTTCTCTTTCATTTAAGTTATCTAATTTATTGGTATTCTGTTCTTGGTAATGTCCTTATATGATCTTTTAAAAAATTTCCATTAGGTTTGTAGTAATTCCTTCACTTTCATTCCTGATTTCAGGAATTTGAATCTTTGTCAGTCCAACTTGCAGTAACATTTTTACTTAACTCCTGGTCTACTCTTACTGCCTTCAAATTCTTCATTCAACATTCAGAATGATCTTTTAAAAATAAAAATAAGATCATATACTTTTCTGCTTAAAACATTAATGATAAAATAAAAATCTCTTCTCTAGCTTACAAGATCATAGATAATATGGCCCTGGACCTGCTTTTGAACTTTATTTTTTTTGCCATTTCCATTCATTCATTGTGCTTCTGCCATACTGGCTGTTTTTTCTAATCCTAAATATGCTGAGTTCTTGGCCACTGCATTTATTTACTTCTGTCTTAAATGCTCTCTTCCTCTTTCTTAAACTGAAAAAATTAT
>NW_022631061.1:8842332-8865360 GCF_010015895.1 Lontra canadensis
GATGACTCAGTCAGTTAAGCATCTGACTCCTGATTTGAGCTCAGGTCATGATCTCAGGATCCTGGGATTGAGCCCCATGTGGGGCTCTGGGCTCAGTGGGGAGTCTTCTTCAGGATTCTCTCTCTCCTTTTGCCTCTTCCCTGGCCTGCTCGCTCTCTCTCTTTCAAATAAATAAATAAATAAATAAATCTATCTTAAAAAAAAATCCAGTTAGTTAACCTACAGTTATATTAGTAACTAGTTAACCTATACTAATTAGTATAGGTTATCTTAGTAATTAGTTAACCTACACTAATATTAGTTTCAGGTGTACAGTTTACTGATTCAGCCCTTCCATACATTAGCTGGTGCTCATCACAGTGCACTCCTTAATCCTTGTCACCTATTTAACCCATCCCCTCACCCACTTTCCTTTTGGTAACCATTAGTTTATTCTCTACAGTTAGGCGTTTCTTTTGGTTTGCCTCTTTCTCTTTTTTCCCCCTTTGCTCATTTGATGTGTTTCTTAAATTCCACATATGAGTGAAATCGTATGGTATTTGTCTTTCTCTGACTTGTTTTGCTTAGCATAATACTCTCCAGCGTCATCCGTGTCATTGCAAATGTCAAGATTTCATTTTTTTTTTGGTTGACTAATATTCCATTGGTATATATACCACATTTTTTAAATCCATTCCTCAGTTGGTGGACACTTGAACTGTTTCCATAATTTGGCTACTTATAGATAATGCTGTGTAAACCCTGGGATGCTGGTATTGCTTTGAATTAGTATTTTTATATTCTTTGTGTAAATACCTAGTAGTGTAATTGCTGGATCATAGGGTATCTCTATTTTTAACTTTTTGAGGATCTTCCATACCGTTTTCCAGAATGGCTACACGAGTTTGCATTACCACCAACAGTGTAAGATGGCTCCTTTTTCTCCATATCCTTGCCAACACCTGTTGTTTCTTGTGTTGTTGATTTCAGTCATTCTGACACGTGTGAGGTGACATCTCATTATAGTTTTTTTTAAAGATTTATTTATTTATTTTAGAGAAAGAGAGAGAGAGAGCACACGAGTGTGGGGAGGGGCAGAGGGAGAGAATTTTCAAGCAGACTACTTGCTGAGTGCAGAGCCAGACACAACTTGGAGCTCTATCTCACAACCCATGAGATTGATCTGAGCCTAAACCAAGAGTTGGTGTTCAATTGAGGTGCGCATCATTGTAGTTTTGGTTTGTGTTTCCCTGATGATGAGTGATGTTGAGCATCTTTTCATGTGTTTGTTTGTTTGTTTTTTAAAGATTTTATTTTTATTTATTTGACAGACAGAGATCACAAGTAGGCAGAGAGGCAGGCAGAGAGAGAGGAAGGGAAGCAGGCTCCCCGCTGAACAGAGAGCCAGATGCGGGGCTCGATCCCAGGACCCTGAGGTCATGACCTGAGCCAAAGGCAGAGGCTTTAACCCACTGAGCCACCCAGGTGCCCCTCATGTGTTTGTTTTGATCTCCATATCTTCTTTGGGAAAATGTCTATTCATGTCTTCTGTCCATTTTTGATTGGATTATTCATTTTTTGGGTATTGTTTTATAAATTCTTTATATATTTTGGATACTAATGGTTTATCAGGTATGTCATTTGCAAGTATCCTCTTTCATTTGGTAGGTTGCCTTTTAGTTTTGCTGGTTGTTTTCCTTGTTATGTAGAAGCTTTTTATTTTGATGTAGTCCCACTAGTTTATTTTTGCTTTTGTTTCCCTTACCTCAGAAGACAGATCTAGAAGGAAGTTTCTATGCCTGATGTCAAAGAGGTTATGCCCCTGTTCTCTAGGGTTTTTATGGTTTTAGGTCTCAAATTTAAGTCTTTAATCCATTTTGAATTTGTTTGTTTTAGATAGTGGAAGAATAGATAGTTTTGGATAAGAGATGTGGATTTGAATCTGGTTAGTTGATCTCTTTGAGGCTTATCTCTCTTTATTTTGATTTTTCCAAACTTTTCTCCCACCTAACTTCAGAAAAGATACAGTCATGCACTCAATATGTTGCTTAACTCATTGGAGACGCATTATTCCTGTGTATAAATTTGAATACTATTAACTTATCTGGAGGTTTGTAAACATTAAATAACATCATGTATCAACATTTTAAACTCAAAAAGGCTATATTAAAGACAGATATTAGCATTTTTAAAAATTTATGTTTCAATGCTCTTGGACTGAAAATCAAGAAATCCATACACATTTTTGTATTTATTTATTGCATGCCTAGTGCACAGAGTACAAAATTCACTGGTGTCATGATATGAAATTAAAAAAAAAAAAAAAGAAACTACTCAATACATTTGTCTGGAGAAAGCCAGGATTCCAATTCAAGAATGGAAATTGGCTTATATGACTCTTTTTTTTTTTTTTTCCCTAGAAGGAAGCTGTGGACTACTTAATGGGAATATAACCCTCAGATCCTTCTTTTGTAACATAAATTCCAAAAATGTAATGATTTCCTAGCAGACTTCAGGAGCCAGAAAAAATAAATTTTCTTTGAACTCCTGAGACCTAGTACAATATTCCTTTTAGTGTGGATCTTTTTGTGACAAATTGTCTTAGTTTATTTTATTGTAGAAAATATCTGTAGTTTTCTTTCATTTTTAGAGGATATTTCAGCTGGATAATAAATTCTAGATTAGCAGTTTTTCTCTTCTTTCAGCATTTTAAAGATGCCTTCTCACTGTCTTCTAGATTTTATAGTATCATTGAAAAGTTAGCTGTTGGTCTTGCTGTTGCTCTCCCAGAGGTAGTGTGTCTTTTTCCTCTGGTTGCTTTTAAGTTGTTTTTCTGTTGAGGTTTCAGCAGTTTGATTATCATGAGCCTTTGTGTTTTTTGTTTGTCTCTTTTTCATTTATCTTGCTGTAGGCTTGATCAATTTCTTGAATCTATGTGTGGCTATCTTTTATTAGTTTTGGAAAAGACTTGGCCATTATATATTGTATTATATTATATTATTATTACTACTTCCCCTAAATTTCTTTCATTCCTCTTCTTCTGGAGTTTAATTTATGTGTATGTTATAGCTTTTGACTATGTCTTATGTGTTTCTTATTCCCTGTGTTTTTGTTTTGTTTTGTCTTCTAACTACCATAGACCATAGGGGATTTTTTACCTTATTTCTAGTTTAGAATACCAGGCTTTTACATTACTCTAGTACGAAAAAACAATATTTCTTGGGAGAAAACAGTCATGATTTCAGAGTTACTCTAGTTTTTAAAACATCATTTATAGCCAGTATAAATTTCAAGGGCTTCGTTGACTCCCTTTCCTTAATAGAATTAGAATACCTCTACTTAATTCAAGCTGAATCCTCAGCATGCTCTTAAAAAATCAGCAATTCTTTCCAGGGACAAAAACATCTGAAGATCATCATCTCAATTTCAAGCACTAGACTTTCAGACTTGTTAGTCCTCTTTGTTTTCATGGATCTATAATGCATTTAATAATGTAATTCTTGTTCTATCCATTTTTTTTCCTGTCTGGTGCAGTGGGAATGTTGACCTGCTGCCAACATAGAACAATGTTCTACTCCAAAGTGGAAATCCTAAAGCATAATTTTGGATTGTGTTCCTAGGAGTCCATACTCAAGTCAGGTTCTATAGCCTTCTCAATGTTCTTTGAAGCCTCAGAAAATCTTTTAATAGTTTTTCTTCCCCACCTTCTGCTTCTCCCCCTTTCAGGCGGAATCTACTTCTATTGCTGGTGACAAAGAAACTTGCCTATTACAATAAAGGTTGAGGATGGGAAAAGAAAGTGGTGAGAAAATCACTGGTATAAGATGACTGAGGTTGGGATAAGGAGGTTGTGGGCATTTCTGTACTGGAAGTAAAGTGAAGTTCTGTTATTATTAGCATCACATATGAGTATAACTTTAAATAGACTGAGTGGGAGCAACCACATCTCTAGACATACTACTTTAGGGTATGCAGTGACCAGGTAGGCCAGAGTACATCTTAGCAGGTACAGTGAGAACAGGGGTCTCTGCTCTGACCAAATGGGTTGAGTCATGCAGTCAGTGGAAATCATGAGGATGAGACATTTCCTACCCTCTGTCAGAAATTTAAGTTTATCTTGTACTTGGAGACCATGTTGCGGAAAAGGAGTTAGAAGGAAAGTACAAATCTAGAAATAAGTAATTATTCTAAATAAGCTATTTTCAAATAAAGCCACTAGGATACATTTAGTCGGCAAAGTTGGAAAATCAGCTTGAGAGCCAGGATGAGGTAAGTAATTTAAAATACAGAAAATCATATTTTCTACATGTCTGAGTGTATAGACTGTAGACTTCAACCTCTTGGCAGTGCATGGTGAGACATAGTCTAATGTTGATGCAGGAAATATTTTTCTCTTTTCCTTTAGCTGTGCTAGACAAGAACTAATAAATTCAGTAAAAAGTTATCAAAAATATGTACAATCTTACTAACCATAGATTTTACTAACAAAAACTTTTTTACCAAGTTGGATTTTATCTGAAAAGGTATAAATACAAAGGTATTTGTTTACTGTGAAATGGATGCTTACAGAAAACATTGCAAATCCTATCCTTTAATATTAATTTCTATATAAGGAATGCATGAACTCTAAGAATACTTGTAGTTTTCATAATTATCGCTTTCTGTCATTTGAAAAACAAACTTGGAATTTTGTCTTCCCCACCTCCAAAAAAGCTGATGAAAATGAGAGCAGATAATCTTTCATTGATTTAAATTTTTCAATCCTTCATTGGATTAAAATAAAAGGAGATGAGAGAAAGCTATATCACCTCCCTATTTATCTAAGAAGTTATCAATAAAATAGACAGTCTAAATGAAAATATCAAAGCTCTTTTGTTTGAGCTCTTCCAGAGAATTAGGGAAACAGTTTATATTAGTGAATGCAGGCTTACTGTAAATGTAACCAGTTTATTAAACAACCTGGACTTAGTGGTGTACAACTAGAAAATAACTGTCTCCTGCCCTTTAGTTGCCCCCCCACCTTCAAATATGCTAGATCACATTTCCCTTCCCACCCATAATCATAGCTCAGAAATATCCTATAATCTTTTATTAACTTTTAGCCCTGAGGATTTTCTTAATTTCAAATAATATACCAAGAATGTATCATTAAACTAAGTAACATACTAAATATATATCCAACCCAGACTACATTAAAGTTTTAATCTCATACTCAGTTCAAAGATTCTGCCCCTTTTCACACAGCTCCAGCTTCCACTCTTGCACAGCCAGATCTGGGGCGCGAGGGTTAGTAGTAATTGTCTCTTCCTGCCTCTCTTCTTACCACTCCACTTTCTCATTCCTCCAGAGTCTAGGCAAAGAGACTGGGAGTGAGAGGGAAAGGGATAACACTATCCCTTAGCTAGGGCTCTTCCTCCTTTGGCTCACACTGGCTGAACATGAAGCCTTTGTTTATGGTAAGAATCCAAATGCTTTCTCTTCAGTGTGATGTATTACTAGGTTTTTCTTAGACACTCCCCTTCTAACACTGACCTCCATACTAATGCATTCCCTGATGTAGGCAGTGCAGTTTATGGCTAACTTACTGTAACACCCTTTCAGAACCAGCCCTGTTGGGTACCTCTTCAGTCATTTACAGTGGAATTTCCCACTTCTTCTCTATCTTTCTTGGACAAGGTTTCTAAAGACACTTGAACTACTTTTGGAGGTGTCTCCTGCCTTTTAACTTTGAGAATGAGGGGAATATTTAGAAACTAGGGAGGTACTTTGGCATGAAAGGAACTCTTAAAGTAGGTTTACAATAGTAGTGATTAAGATTCCACATTGATTCCTCAGGAACTGAGAAACAAGCCCATTTTAATGTTTCTACATAATTTTCAGTTCTAAAATTTTAAGATTTCAGTAATTCTGTATCTGTAGTTTTAAAACTTGTATATTCCTTACATAGAATTGTTGAATCACGATATTGTACACCTGAAACTAATATAACACTGTATATTAACTGTACTAGAATTAAAGATAAAAATTTAAAAAAGAGCGCATGCCAAGGAGAAAGTTTTTAAAGATTATTCAGTATTACATAGTTTGTATTAGTATAGTAGAAGAAACACTGCATATGCCCATAAGTTAGGAATGCTTCAAAAAATACAGCCATTCATTAGATGGAATATTATGTGGCAATTAATAGGACAGATGAATATTTAATTCTTTGAAAAGGATCTCTGGGACCTAATAAATAATTTTAAAAAACAGGTAGAAGAGCTTTATAGTGTAAATTTAATCTGTCTTTAAATCTGTTTAAAACAAAACAAAACAAAACAAAACAAAACCTTATACATTCCTAAGGGAGTGGAGGGAAAATGTGATATTGGCCCAAAATCTAAAAGAATAGCAGGTAGTCTGCATTTTTTGGGAAGAGTGAGAAGTATGTTTCTTTAAATCTTAACTCAATAAATTTTTTTAAAGATTTTTGAAAATTTATTTATTCGACAGAGAGAGAGAGAGAGATCACAAGTAGACAGAGAGGCAGGCAGAGAAAGAGGAGGAAGCAGGCTCCCTGCTGAGCAGAGAGGCTCGATCCCAGGACCCTGAGATCAGGACCTGAGCCGAAGACAGAGGCTGAACCCACTGAGCCACCCAGGCGCCCCTTAATAAACTTTTGATATGTGTACATGAATTTAAAATGTTTCTTCTTAATGAGCTAACTTTTTGTTTCTTTATTCACCTTTAGACCTTGAAAATTATAAATAATAGACGACATGTGGGTTTAAATGAAGTTAAATTTATCTGACAGAAGGTTTCACCTCAGTCACTATTGTTTCCTTTGGACAATATTTACTTTTTACCATATGCCCCCCCCATTCCATGTTTGTTGCCACAAAGCACTTTTGCACATTTTCCCCAGAAAACTATGCTCTATAGAATAAGCCTGAAAGAAGAGAATCTACTATACTCAGCTTTGACGTAGACTCCATGCATAAAACTTTCCTGTGATAAAGCCAGATACAAATGCAGAGTGATTAAATAACAGAAACGAAAAACACAGAATTTGACCACGTGTATGGCATTTCTTCTTCCCTGTGGGAATTTGTTTAAGCAGTTGATAACTTTTTTGGAAAGAAAACCTTCCACAGTATGAAATGCATTTATCATTCATGTGTCATGGTGCATGTTTACTTGGGCAACAAATTCCTTTGAGAAATTCAGACTCTCTAGAACAAAATAAACAATTTAAAAATGAAAATAAATATACCAAAGGTTGCCTTTACTTTTAAAAAAAATGTATGCTTAATTTCACTGGCCTTGGAAGTATATGTATTTGTGTGTATGTGTGTATATCTTATATATGTATATATATATATATATTATATATACTATGCTTCATATGCTTATATACATATATACATAGTATATAGATAGATATATTATATTCATTATTCAGCATTTTTGTACGTGAACATTTTTGTTTCTAATAAACTAGAAGGACATTTCAATATCTACAAAAAATAGTAATTTACAATATTCTATAGCCTGATTTCTTTCAACTTGAATATAGTATCTCTGTAACACCTACTGCAATGCTATAATGAAAATCATACTAAATACAAGTCAAATTCTTGAATGCTTTCTGTATGCTAGTAGATTATTCATAACAATTTACACGTATTTAATAATATAACCTTAACAATAACTATGAAGTAGATACTAATATTATTTCTGGGTTTTTCAGCTAAGGGAAATGAGGAATGGAGAAAATTTCTCAGGGTTACTGAGAGAGCTAGTATGTGACTAAACCTGGATTAGAACCAGGCTGCTTGTCTTCCAATTGTATGTCTTTAAGTTCTATATTACACTTAAGTTGTAAAATGAGAAGTGGATAGCAAAAACATTCTGTTCTGATCAGTGAGATTAACAGTCGCTAGGCTTATATTAGGTCTTTTGCTTTAAAAGCCACTTGTTTTCATTGGAATTGACATTTTATTTTGATTCCTTATTGTTATAGCAACTTTGAGACAAGCACACAAGATAAAATGAACTAGAGAACAGTTAGAGCAGGAACTGACAGTTTTCTCAGGGACTGCTAATACCACTTATTAAAAATACTTCTTATTTTGAACCATGGAGATTCTGATTGGCAGGTTTGGGATGTGATGTAGTTATATATCTGTATTTTAAATCTCCCCTGGATGTTTGGGTGTGATTGAGATAATAGGATTCCAATTCAAATTTTCTTGATTTGTTACGTGGTGATTATTTCAGTTTCTGAATTTTGTTATTACTTACACTGTAATCCAAAGTTTTAAATTTTAACTTATTAAAAATAGATTTGTTTTTTAAAAATTTAATTAAGTTGATTAATTTTGAGCATTTTCTATGAAGGGACCAATGTAGTGTTGCCCTGTAGAGAACAACGGTTTAATGGAAGTGTATGGTTTTATTTCTTCCATTCAAAGCTGCCTTTATTTTCTTTTCATTCTTATGTTTCTGAAACTACATACCAATTACAGTTGAGGGTTATGTGTAAAGCATATTGTTTTACCTTTCATTATTATTAAATTGGTAGTCATTTTGACTTGGGGAAACAGACTGCTCCTACCTCCTTGTATTGTGCACTGTCTCCCAAGAAATATAGAAATTGCACAATATTTGAGTGAGGAGGCAGAGTTACAAAAGCTAGATTTGGGATGGCAATGGAGTGGTTCAGGAGGCTGCATCTTTGGGGCAGGAATGAAATCCAATGCAGATAGATTACCAAGTCATCACTCCAAATGGACAGTCTAAGGGGGAATAGAAACGGGAAAATTAGACTGAGATAAGAGAATATCAAGTGCAGAGAGGAAACCTGGAAATGAGATAATTTTCTGAGTAGCTAAGGATTGTTAAAGGTGCATTTTATCATGTGCCCACAAACTTAGCTCTGGATGAAAAGAAAGTCCTGATGTATTTCAGAACTCCATCTCTGGAGGGTGTCTTTGTAAAGAGGAATTGTAACAAATTGTCTTGATAAGGATCACTAACCTTTTTATTAACCTTTTATTTGTTTCATATAGAAACCAGTCAATCACTGTTAAAGTATAATTGAACAGACTATTACTCATATTGATTTATTTATATATACTCATAAATTGCTTCCATTCCTTGGTAATAGAGGAGTCAGAAGGTAAATGGTAGTAGCAAGTGAATTCTGAGCCAAAGGAAAAATTTTTTTTTTGAAAACAGAAAATATTTTATTTTAAATGATTGCGATTTCAGTAACAAAATAAAGATAAACAGATATAACCCCAACCACAAGATTTAATTCACACATATACATACACACACACGTACACTTGTGTTCATCTATGGAAGAAATATATCCTTTATGTCGAAATTATGTATTTCTTTGAAATGTAGTTAAAAGTGAGAAAGAAAACTTTAAACATTTTCTTTCACTTTTTTTAAATTTTTTTTTTAAAATTAACATATAATGTATTATTTGCCCCAGGGGTACAGGTCTGTGAATCGTCAGGCTTACACACTTCATAGCACTCACCATAGCACATACCCTCCCCAATGTCCATAACCCAACCACCCTCTCCCTACGCCCCTCTCCCCAGAAACCCTCAGTTTGTTTTGTGAGATTAAGAGTCTCTTATGGTTTGTCTCCCTCCCAATCCCATCTTGTTTCCATTTATTCCTTCCCTACTCCCTAAACCCCCAACTTTGCCTCTCAACTTCCTCATATCAGGGAGATCATATGATAATTGTCTTTCTCTGATTGACTTTTTTTGCTCAGCATAATACCCTCTAGTTCCACCCACATCATTGCAAATGGCAAGATTCCATTTCTTTTGATGGCTGCACAGTTTTCCATTGTATATATATATACCACCTCTTCTTTATCCATTCATCTGTTGATGGACATCTAGGTTCTTTCCGTAGTTTGGCTATTGTGGACATTGCTGCTATAAACATTCAGGTGCACATGCCCCTTCGGATCACTACATTTGTATCTTTAGGGTAAATACCCAGTAGTGCGATTGCTGGGTCGTAGGGTAGCTCTATTTTCATCTTTTTGAGGAACCTCCATGCTGTTTTCCAGAGTGGTTGCACCAGCTTGCATTCCCACCAACAGTGTAGAGAGTTCCCCTTTCTCCGCATCCTCGCCAACATCTGTCATTTCCTGACTTGTTAGTTTTAGCCATTCTGACTGGTGTGAGGTGGTATCTCATTGTGGTTTTGATTTGTATTTCCCTGATGCCGAGTGATGTAGAGCACTTCTTCATGTGTCTGTTGGCCATCTGGATGTCTTCTTTGGCATCTGTTTGGGAACAGATGTCTGTTCATCTCCTCTGCCCATTTCTTGATTGGATTATTTGTTCTTTGGGTGTTGAGTTTGGTAAGTTCTTTATAGATTTTGGATACTAGCCCTTTATCTGATACGTCATTTGCAAATATCTTCTCCCATTCTGTCAGTTGTCTTTTGGTTTTGTTGACTGTTTCCTTTGCTGTGCAGAAGCTTTTGATCTTGATGAAGTCCCAATAGTTCATTTTTGTCCTTGCTTCCCTTGCCCTTGGTGATGTTTCTAGGAAGAAGTTTCTGAGGCTGAGGTCAAAGCTGCCTGTATTCTCCTCAAGGATTTTGATGGATTCCTCTCTGAGCTCATTCATCCACTTGGAGTCTATTTTTGTGTGTGGTGTAAGGAAATGGTCCAGTTTCATTTTTCAGCATGTGGCTGTCCAATGGAAATTTGATTTTTGTATCATCAGTATTTTATTGATACAAATGATTTTCACGTTGCAAGGGGCTGTGTATGGTCCCTAGAATCCATAATATCTAGTGTTTCCAGGTAGCAAAAGAGAACAAATTCTTTCTCCCTTACCTTATTTTTTATTCCATTGTAGAACTTGACTACTCAAGTTAGTGCTGACTTTTCATACCATATTTTTCAGATCTTTTGGTATTTAGAAAACTGTGCTTACTCAAAAAATAAAAAGGTTTTGGAACTCACCTATCTGAGAACATATGTGGAGCAAGACTCAAATGATTTTATGCCTGCAATGGGAGAAACATGTAATTAAAGAAGAAAGGTTAGATAAATCTGTAGCAAGGATTCTAACAGGAAATTAAAGAAGTTCAGACTTAATTTATCAAATTCTACCATAGCCAGAATTGATTTTTTTTTTTCAGAATTCTTTGACTCTGATCACAATAAAGTTGCGTTTTAGGAGGAGAATATGTGAATGGGGAAAACATGAGAAAAAATCTTGAATTTTCCTAGGTGTCTGTCAACTTAAAAAAAATTGATGTGTTTTTGGTTGATTGATGTTTTCTGTGTCTTATTCCTTATTCAGTAGAGAAGGAAATCATGTATTTTGGATAAATTATGGTTATTCCAAGAGCTGACATTCTTTGTACTCTTTCAGTTATAATAGCTGTTAGCTCATGTGATTCATAAATGTAAATATAGTTTTTTTAAAAAACCACTAATTTCTGTATATGTTTAAAAATTTCAAGACATATAAAATATAGGAATGCATTGCTTATTATATCAACTTTTCTTAAATTATGTTTATTTCATTAGGTTCTGAAGTGGCTCACTAAATACATTTTTTAAATAAAATTCTTAATTGCCTGGTGTGAATTGTTGGACAAATAGAGATTTGCCAAATTTGTACAATGTTAATAAGACATTGACATTTGACTTTAACATATGTGATTACATGATGGATTCTTTAGTGAAGTTACTCAGATTCCAATAACTTACTGACTATTTTCTATGTAGAATATTTGAATACTGAGTAAATGGTTTAGCTGGTAGCTTTTAGTTTTTAAAAACCAAATATACTCACTTGTCCTTATTGATTTATCTTCAAAACTTAGTTCTTTTGTTAAAATTTCACTCTAATGTTGGCGTTTCAAATAAAGCTCTCTCAAGTTCCATCAGTGTGGGGAGATAGCAGCCTATGATTCAGAGATTTGAGAAAATTTGAAAAGGAAAACACAGTAAAGTTTTGTTTTTTTTTTTTTTTTTTTGAATGGATTATGTTTCCAAAGTAGCAGCAGCTCTCATAGCAGGCCAGTCTTGATATGTGATTCTGGAAGTAATTTCCAAGAAACAGCATTATTAATTCTACTCCTTATGACATGAATGAAGAATAAAGGGTATTGTAACTTTGACTATAGTAATTGGGCCTGATTATCAATGTGATACTGGAATGCCCTCCTTTTCTTTTTTTTAAGATTTTATTTATTTATTAGAGAGATAGAGAGCACAAGTAGGCAGAGCAGCAGGCAGAAGGAGGGGGAGAAGCCAGCTCTCCACTGAGCAGGGAGCCTGATGCAGGGCTTGATCCCAGGACCCTGGGATCATGACCTGAGCCAAAGGCATCTGCTTAACTGACTGAGCCACCCAGGTGCCCCTTACAGGGATGCCTTCCTAATGAGGTCTAATAAAAATAAGCCTGAAGCTCAGATCTTGTCCAGTTGTAAAAGCTACTAGATAACTATAGGCAGGATCATCAAGAAATAAAGACTCCCAGAAAATAATGTTTGGGTCATCCAATAAATAAGGATCACTGGCTGAGATGTTTTAAAATTGTTTCTTATAACTAGGTATTTAAAAATATCATGTGAGGGGTTCTGATTCAAGATGGCTATGTGGGAGGATCCTGAATTCACTTCCCATAGACACAACAAATCTATAGCTACATATACAAATTTCCTCTGAAAGAAACCCAGAAACTAGCTGAGCAACTCTACACATGGAGCAAATCAGAAAAAACAAAAACAAAAACAAAAACAAAAACATCCACATCAAAGTGAGAAGGAAAGGTTAAGGCACAATCTTGCCATCACCTCCATCACTGGAGCAGTGGCCCATAATCAGGAGAAACTTACATTCTGCTTCTCCATGAGGAATGAAGGATTTGAATGCTGCTACTGATGCCTCAACTTTTAAGACCCCCATCTGAGAGATGAGTCCACAAAACTCCTAATGTTAAAAGCCAACAGGGCTTGCATCCATGAGACCCACAAAGGTGTGTAGCAAACTGAGAAACAGTTTTTAAAGGCTCATACAGACTGATCTAGCCACCCCACAGGACCCAGGGCAGAGGCTACTGAAAAACACCCAGCCTTTTTGTGAAAGAGGCCTATTTGCTTATCATAAAACTTTGACCCAAGGGGCAGACATCAAATCTAACACACATTTGGGAATCTATTGAAATACTTCCTAAAGATGGAAGCCAGAGAGTGCCATCCTCACACATTCCCTTCGTACTGCTCCAGGTGGTCAGTATCTCCTAAGGGAAATTGTACACATCAGGAGCCCTGATTTTTATGGTTGCCATCCAGGGTATACACCATGATCTTTTGACTCTTGTGACCAATTGGGCTTTCATTTGAAGGTTCCACAGGATTGGAACAAACAAAGAAAAGGTTTTTAAGATGATCTTTTGACTCTGGTGACCAATTGGGCTTTCATTTGAAGGTTCCACAGGATTGGAACAAACAAAGAAAAGGTTTTTAAGAAACTTCCAATCAGCCTGATTCTAGGTGCTGACAGAGATCCTCTCCTTTTAGACACTGTCAGACCTTGTGACACTCTCAACTACAGGGAACCACTAAGAACAAAGTAACCTGCTTCAACAATCACTTGGTTTAAGAGATAGCCAAGAACCAAGGCAGAGTTGGATGGTAAAGTTCATCTACTGAACAAGGCCATTTCTTCAAGAGTGGGAAAGGTGGCTATTTAATTTAATTCTAAGAAAACAACAGAGAGTCAAGAAAATGAAGATGCCGAGGAATGTATTCCAAATTAAGCAACAAGATAAAACTTCAGGAAATAAACCTTAGTGAAATGGAGATAAATGATTTACTTGATGAAAAGTTTAAAATAATGGTCATAAAGTTGTTCACGAAGTCAGGAGAATAATGTATGCACAAAGTGAGAATCAAGAAGAGAAAATATAAGAAAGTGCCAAAGAGAAATCACAGACCTAGGATTTCTTCTAGGACAAATTTCTAGAAATACACAATCTAAGAATGGATCATGAACACAACTTCACTGAAAAATATAATT
This sequence comes from Lontra canadensis, assembly GCF_010015895.1. NCBI lineage: Eukaryota > Metazoa > Chordata > Mammalia > Carnivora > Mustelidae > Lontra > Lontra canadensis. The sequence continues at coordinate 8,856,375 of NW_022631061.1, forward strand.
TTTTAGTGGAGTTTAGCAGCGGATTAGAGGAAGCAGAAGAAAGGATCAATGAATGTAAAAACAAGTCAATGGCATTCATCCTATGAGAAAAGATTTAAACAGAGTAAAGTAAACCTAAGGGATTAATGGGACCACATCAAGCAGACCAACATTCACATTGTAGGAATCCTAAAAGGAGAATCGAGGAAAGGACAGAAAATTTGTCTGTGGAAATAATGGCTAAATACTTCCCTAACCTGGGGAAGCAAACAGGCATCCACCTTTGGGGAGCCACAGAGTTCCAAGTAAGATGAACTTAAAGACAAGGAGAAAATATTTTCTGTATTTTTCTATGTATGTATGTATGTATGTATTTGTGTATTATTTATGTATTTTTTTGGAAGACAATCATAAAAGCACGAACAGAAAAAAATGTACAAGGGAATCCTAATAAGATGATGAGTAGAGTTTTCAGCAGAATCTTTGGAGGCCAGAAAGGAACAGCGCAATATATCAAAATGATGAAAGAAAAAATCTGGCAGTCAAGAATACTCTACCCAGGAAAATTGTCCTTTGAAGGAGGCATAAGAAGAGCTAAAGGAGTTCATTACCAGTAGACCAACCTTACAATAATATTAGAAGAACTTCTTTAAGTTGAAGCAAAAAGGCACTAATTAGTAACAAGAAAACATGTGAAAGTATAAATCTCACCTGTAAAGGTAAATATACAATAAAATTCAGAATAATCTAAAGTTGTAATTGTGGTGGGTTAATCACTTACCAAGCTAGTGTGAAGGTTTAAACTGAACATAGTAACAATAATGATAACTATAATAATCTGTTATTAAATATACACAAGATAAAAGGATGCAAACTGTGACAGCAAAAGCATAAAACATTGTGGGAGGTGAATAAAAATATAGAACTTTAGATTACATTCAAAATTAAGTTAATTTAAAATAGACTGTTAAAAATAGGAAATAATGACCTTAAGTGACACATTAGAACAGAAGGACTTAATAGACATACATGGGACATTCTATCCAGACTTAACAGAAAACATTCTCTGGGATATATCCGAAAAGAACTCTTAATAAATTTAAGTAGATTGAAATAATATCAGGGCACCTGGGTGGCTCAGATGTTAAGTGTCTGCCTTCAGCGCAGGTCATGATCCCAGGGGCCTGGTATCAAGTCCTGCATTGGGCTTTTTGCTCAGTGGGAAGCCTGCTTCCCCCTTTCCCTCTTCTACTCCCCCTGCTTGTGTTCCCTCTCTCGCTGTGTCTCTCTGTCAAATAAATAAATAAAATCTTCAAAAAAAAAAAAAAAGAAAGAAATAACATCAAGCATTGTTTTTCTGACCACAATAGCAGAAACTAGAAATCAATTATAATAATTAAACTGGAAAGTTCACAGATATGAGATTATACGTATGTTACTGAACAAACCAATGGATCAAAAAAGAAGTCAAAAGAGAACATCTTAACAAACGAAAATTATAATAACAACATACCAAAACTTAGACTGCACAGCAAAAGCATTTCTTTTTTTTTCATTTTTTAAGATTTTATTTATGTATTTGACAGAGAGAGATCACAAGTAGGCAGAGAGGCAGGCAGAGAGAGAGGAAGAAGCAGGCTCCCCGCTGAGCAGAGAGCCAGATGTGGGGCTTGATCCCAGGACCCTGGGATCATGACCTGAGCCAAAGGCAGAGGCTTTAACCCACTGAGCCACCCAGGCGCCCCAGCAAAAGCATTTCTAAGAAGGAAGTTACAGCAATAAATGCCTACACTTAGAAACAAGAGAGATCTCCAATAAATAACTTAACTTTACACATCAAGCTGACATATAAGATTATTTTAATTTCAGTGGTACAACATAATAACTGAATATACCACAAAATAATCATCATGATAAGTCTAGTTAACATCCATTACCACACAGTTATAAATTTTTGTAGTGATGAGAACTTTTAAGATTTACTCTCTTAGTAATTTCAAATATTCAATATAGTTAATGTTAGTTGCCCATATATTACATCTCCAAAATGTATTTATTATAACTGAGAATTTGTACCTTTTAACTACCTTCACTTCACTTTGATCTAAACAAAGAAGAACAAATTACACCAGAGATTAATAGGAAGAAGGAAATAACAAAGATTAGAGCAGAAATAAGTGAAATAGACACTAAAAGGTAATAGTAAAGATCAATGAAACTAAGAATTGGTTTTAGAAAAGGTAAATAACATAAAACTTCAGCTAGGCTCATCAGGAAAAAAGAAAAAGAGGGAGAACTCAAGTAAGTAAAATCAGAAAAAAATAGGAAATGTTACAACAGATACCACACAAATATAGAAAATCATAAGAGACTACTCTGAACACTATATACCAGGAAAGTGGACAACCTAGGAGAAATGGATAAATTCCTAGAAATACTTACTCTTCTAAGAATGAATCATGAAGAAACAAACAAACAAAAAAAAAATAAAGAACAGAGTGATTACTGGCAAGGTGACTGAATCAGTAATTAAAAACCTTCCAACAAACAAAATTCTGGAACCAGATGGCTTCACTGGTGAATTTTGCCAAATATTTAAGGAATATAATACCAATTATTTTCAAACTCAACCAAAAAATAGAAGAGGACAGGACATTTCCCAACTCATTTCTACAAGGTCAGCATTGTACTGATACCACAACCAGACAAGGACCCTACAAGAAAAGAAAATTATAGGCCAAATCCCTGTAATATCATCTCAACTTACAGTGAAATCTAAAACAAAACAAAATATGTAACTCATATATGCAGAGAACGGATTTGTTGCCAGAGACAGGAGTGGGTAGTGGGTAACATGAGTGAAGGTAGTTAAAAGGTACAAATTTTCAGTTATAATAAATACATTTTGGAGATGTAATATATGGGCAACTAACATTAACTATATTGAATATTTGAAATTACTAAGAGAGTAAATCTTAAAAGTTCTCATCACTACAAAAATTTATAATTGTGTGGTAATGGATGTTAACTAGACTTACCATGATGATTATTTTGCCATATATTGAGTTATGTTATACCACTGAAATTAAAATAATGTTATATGTCAATTATATTTCAATTAAAAAATCATATGAGAGGATCTGAATTGCAATAATGAATTTAGTACTTTAAAATTAATTAAATTTAATAACATTCGGGTTTGCCTTTTTTTTTTTTTTAAGATTTTTTATTTATTTATTTGACAGAGATCACAATTAGACAGAGAGGCAGGCAGAGAGAGAGGAAGGAAAGCAGGTTCCCTGCCAAGCAGATAGCCCCATGTGGGCCTCGAACCCAGGACCCTGGGATCATGACCTGAGCCAAAGGCAGAGGCTTTAACCCACTGAGCCACCCAGGCACCCCACTGGGTTTGCCATTTAAAAAAAGATTTGTTTATTTATTTTAGCAAAAGAGATAAAGAGTACACAAGTAGGGGGAGGGGCAGAGGGAGAGAGAGAGAGAGAGAGAGAGAGAGAATCCTCAAGCAGACTCCCCACTGAATTGGGAGTCCAATGTAGGGCTTGATTCCAGGACCCTGAGATCATGACCTGAGCCAAAATCAAGAGTAAGATGCTCAACTGAGCTATCCAGGTGACCCTGAGCTTGCTTTTTTTAAGATTTTTTTTTTTTAAAGCAATTTTAGGTTCACAGAAAAATTAAGGTGAAGGTATACAGATTTCCCATACAACCCCTGTCCCCCACCTGAATAGCCTCCCCCCATTATCAACATCCCCCACCATTATGGTACGTTTATTACAATTGATGAGCCAGCATTGATACATCCAATTACCAAAGTTTACATTTGGTTCACTCTTGGTGTTGTACATTCTGTGGGTTTAGACAAATGTATAATGATGTGTATCCATCATTATAGTATCATACAGAGTACTTCTGGTGTCCTAAAAATTTTTTGCACCCCCATTAGCCATCTCTCCTGCTCTTCCACAACGATAGCAATAACTGAACTTTTTACAATTTCTGTGGCTTTGTCTTTTCCTGAATATTATGTAGTTGGGTCATACAGTATGTAGCCTTTTCAGATTGGCCTCCTTCACTTGGTAATGTACATTTAAGTGTCTTCCATGTATTTTCATAAGTTGATAGTTCAGTTCTTTTTAGTGTTGAATAGTTCATTCAGTCTGGATATACCACAGTTTATTTATTCTGAATAGTTCATTCAGTCTGGATATACCACGGTTTATTTATTCACTAACAGAAGAACATCTTAGTTGCTTCCAAGTTTTGGCAGTTATGATAAAGCTTTTATAACATCTTTCTGCAGGTTATTATGTGGACATAAGTTTTCAATTCCTGTGGATAAATACCAAGGAGTGCAATTGCTGGGTCATCAGTTAAGAATATGTTTAGACTTGTAAGGAATTTCCAAACTGTCTTTCAAGATACTGTACTATTTTGCATTCCCACCAGCCATGAATGAGAGTTACAATTGCTTCAGATTTTCACCATTTTCACCAGCATTTGGTGGTGTTGGTTTTCTGGATTTGACCATCTACTAGGTGGGTAGTTGTGTCTTATTGTTCTTTCAATTTGCATTTCCCTAATGACATATAATGTGGAGCATCTTTCAATATGCTTATTTTCCATCTGTATATCTTCTTTGGTGAGATATCTGTGAGGTTCTTTGGCCCATTTTCTAATCGTTTTGTTGACGTTGAGTTTTTAAGTGTTCTTTGTATATTTCAGATGAGAGTCTTTTATCAGATGTGTCTTTTGCGAATATTTTCTCCTAGTGTGTGGCTTGTGTTCACATTCTCTTGTCATTTTCTCTCACAGAGCAGAAGTTTTTAATGAAGTCAAACTTATTGACTCCTTCTTTCATGGATCATACCTTTGGTATTGTATCTAAAGAGTCATCTCCATATTCAAGGTCTGTTTTCTCCTACATTTTCTTCTAGAAGTTTTGTAGTTTTGTGTTTTGCACTTAGGTCTATAATACATTTTGAGTTAATTTTTGTTAAGGATATAAAGTCTTTGTGTAGTTTATATATTTTTTCCCCATTTAGGATGTCCAGTTGTTTCAGAAACATTTGTTGAAAAGACTATCTTGGATCCATTGTATTGCCTTTGTTCCTTTGTCACAGATCAGTTGACTGTTATTTATGGGAGTCTATTTATCAACTCTTCTATTCCACTGATCTGTTTATTATTTTACCAATACCACACTGTTTTGGTTACTGTAGCTTTATAATAGTTATTGAAGTTGCATAGTATAATTCCTCCAAATTTGTTGTTCTCCTTCAATATTATTTGGTTATTGAGAGTCTTTTGCCTCTTCATATACATTTAAAATAAATTTGTTGATATCTACAAATAACTTGCTGGGATTTTGATTGGGACTTCATTGAGTATATGAATCAAGTTGTAAATAACTGACAACTTGACAATTTTAAGTCTTCCTATACATGAACATGAAATATTTTCCCATTTATTTAGTTCTTTGATCTTGCTCATCAGAGTTTTTCATTTTTCATATGTAGGTTTTGTATGCATTTTATTAGATTTATACCTAGGTATTTATGTTGGGGTGTGTTAACATGAATGACACTGTGCTTTTAATTTCAAATTGCTCTTGTTCACTGCTGATATATAACAAAGTGACTGACCTTTGTGCATTAAGCTTGCAATCTGCAACCTGATATAAGTGTTTATTAATTCCTGGAGTTTTCCTCTATAAATTCTTTCAGAGTTCCTACATATATTTTTATATCATTTATGAACAAAACCAGTTTTATTTATTCCATCCAATTTCATGTATGTTTAATTCCTTTTCTTATCTTTTTGTGTTAGCCAATACTTCCAACATGATGTTGAAAAGAATGGTGAGAGAGGACATTTCTTATTTTTGATTTTAATGGAAGGCTTCAAGTTTTTCAACATTAAGTATGATGTTTGCTGTAGGTTTTTATAGATTTTTTTAATCAAATTGAGGAAATTTCTCTTTATTCCTAGTTTGTTGAGATTTTGTATTATGAATGGATGTTGGATTTTATAAATGTTTTCTGTACACCTATGGAAATTATCATGTGATTTTATCTTTTTTTGCCTGTTGATGTGATGGATTACATCAATTGGCTTTTGAAAATTGAATCAGCCTTCATAACTGGGAAAAATCCCACTGGTTTATGGTGTACAATTCTTTTATCCATTATTGGATTCAATTTGCTAATATTTTGTTCTGGATTTTTGCATCTATATTCGTGAGAGATATTGGTCTATAGTTTTCTTTTTTGTAAAGGCCTTTGTCTGGTTTTGGTATTAGGGAATGCTGGCTTCATCGTGTGAATTGGGAAGTGTTCCCTCTGCTTCTATTTTGAGAGAAATTATATGATTTCTTTCTTAAATATTTAATACAATTCACCAGTAAACCCATCTGGGCACAATGGATTCTGTTTTGGAGGTTATTAATTGTTGATTCAATTTCTTCAGTATAGGCCTATTTGGATAATCTATTTTTTCAATATAAGCCTATCACATGTCTCTTTTTGTGTGTGTTTTGGCAAATTGTGTCTTTCAGGGAGTTAGTCCATTTCATGTAGGTTATCAAATTCGTGAGCATAGAGTTGTTCATAATATTTCTTTATTATCTTTTTAATGCCCATGAGATATGTAGTTATTAAAAGAGCATATTTTGAGATGAATCCTGCATCAATCTGATATCTAAGAGACTATAATATATAAGATATTATAAAAAATATATAATCTGATATATAAGAGACTACTTACTATAGTAAGTAGACTTTCCCTCCTGACTCATACTAGATATGTAATGTTAGTAAGAAATAAACTATTACTTTGTTAAATAATTGGGATTTGGAGGCTGTTTGTTACTTCACATAATGTAGCCTACCTATCTGATGCTGAATTAGTTTCTGACAGTGTGATACTGGCTGTATCAGAAACATGAAGTAGAGGAATTGTGACAACATGGATAGACCCAGAGGTTATAATGCCATGTGAAATAAGTCAGACAGGGAAAGACAAATACATGATTTCAGCTGGAATCTAAGAAACAAAACAAATGAACAAACAAAACAAAAATACTCTTAACTAGAGAGAACAACTGGTGGTTGTTAGAGGGGAGACTGTTGGGAGGGATGAGCAAAATAAACAAAGGGGATTAAGAGTATAAACTTTCAGTTACAAATTAAATAAATCACAGAGATGAAAAGTACAGCATAGGGAATATAGTTAATACTATTATAATAAAATTATTTGGTGATAGATTGTAGTCACAATACTTCAATAAAAAAAGAAGAAAGTTAAATATCTTGAGGTAGGAAGATTATATTGAATTATCTGGGTGGACCCAATGTACCATGATCTTTATAAGAAAAAGACAGGAAAGTAAGTGCCAGAGAGGGAAGTGATGACAGAAGCAGAAGTCAGAGTTATGCAGGGCCACAGACCAAGAAATGAAAGTGGCCCATAGAAGCTGAAAATGGCAAGAAAAAAGATTCTCCCCTAGAACTTCTACAAGGAACACAGACCTACCAATCGATTTTAGATACTGGATTCCAGAACTATCAGATAATAATAAATCTGTAGTTTTAAATCACTAAGTTTGTAGTAATTTGTTATAATAACAATAGGAAATTAATACAGGGGAGCTGTATTTACATATTGTTACAATGTAGAGAAATAAAAGTATTAAAATACTGAGTGAGGCAGGAAGATTTTTCCATTGTGAAGAATTTCTAAAAGCCAAATATCCAATTGCTTAGTAATCTGATTTGCATCATCTAGTTCACTTTGCAAAGCTACCATTTCCTAGTAAACATTCCAAATCTATTTTATTTCTATATGACATAGAAAATTTTAAGTCAGAAAATAAAAATTGTAAGCATACTTTACAATAGCACCTAAAATATCAAATAAATCCAGTAAAATATGTACAAGAATCTGCATATGAAACTTTAAAACAATACTGAAAGAAATTAAGGGAGTTCTACATAAGTAGATAAATCATAACTGTATATTAGAATACTAGTATTATTATAATTTTTATGTAGTGCCTCTTTTGGTGTCTTGCTGTAGTCTTTGTTTTAAAGTCTACTTTGTCTTAACATGAATATTTCTACCCTTTTTTTTTCTTTTTCATTTGCATGGAATATCTGTTTTCATCCCTTCACTTTCATTCTGTATGTGTCTTAAAGTCTAAGGTGAGTCGCTTGTAGGCAACATATAGATGGGTCTTGTTTCTTTTTATTCTATCTAGTCACCCTATGTCTTTTGATTGGAGCATTTTGTCCTTTTATATTTATAGTAATTACTCACAGGTTTGTAGTTATTGTCATTTTGTTAATTGTTTTCTAGTTGTTTTGTAGTTCTTCTCCATTTGTTTTTTTCTTTCCTGTTCTCCTCCTCGTGGCTTGATGGTTTTCCCTTGTGGTGTTATGCTTGGATTCTCTTCCTTTTTTGTGTATGGGTGTCTGTTACTGGTTTTTGGTTTGTGGTTACCATTGCATTTATATATAACATTAAGATATTTAACTTAATCACCTCTGAAAAGTCTGTTTTGCCATGTATACCACATATTCACAGGTTCTGGGGATTTGAAGATAGACATCTTTGAGGAGCCATTATTAAGTCTACCACGTTCTCCTTGACTTGTTGACCCTATCGTATCCTCAAGAAGATTAGACTTCTGCTGAAAATAGTGAATGAAATGAAAAAATTTGTCATCAATAATTGTTTCTTATGTGCTGCTAAAATATTTTGAAAATCTCTATGGACAATTATTATTGACCTCAATTTTTGGAACATCTAGTTCAATAGTACATAAGTGGCAATAGAAATCTTACTTTGCTTGGAGCATTTTGTACTCATACAGCCATCTGCTGTTTGTTCAAAATGTCCTGGGTTTATTTAGTTATTATAATCATTCCCTGGGACTTCATCATGATCAAAAGCTTCTGCACAGCAAAGGAAACAGTCAACAAAACCAAAA